>NC_061508.1:362906982-363101515 GCF_022539505.1 Lolium rigidum | reverse complement strand
GATATTTAAAGTACATGCTGGATTGATCGGGTTCGAGCTGGACTCCGCTGCAAGATCGTAGGATGGACAAAGTCAGGTTCTATCAGGACTCTCCGCTGCTCGTCTGGTACAAAGCAAAACGGAAACTTAAGCTTCGGACGACAGATAAAAAGGTATCTAAGGTTGGACGAAAACGCATTGTGATGGACTAAACCAAGGAAACGTTAGCTCCTTTATTATTAGATATATATTAGTTTTTATTCTTTTCTTTTCCCATTTTGGTATTATTAATCATGTTATACTGAACTGAATGCCATCTATGTGTATAAATTTGAACTTAATTCTTTAACAAGATAAGTTGGCTGGAATCATTTTCACAGAGATAGTTGAGGCCTGGAAACAGTGGAAAATACGAAACAAGTCCTACTTTGACAGGATCTAGGTTGACAGAGTGATCGTAGACCTTAAAAAGTTTGAGTGCAGAACTCGTCCTGAGCACACGAAGGCGCCCTCATTGTTATTTACTACTGCTTGCACTTGTAATATCTGTTTTGGTACCTTTTGTGCTCGGCCGAAATGGCATGCATAAGCCTCCGTACATATGCCATGCAAATAACTCTTCTGCTGTAATTCCAAAATAATAAATATTGCCTGTCATGGTAGTGCCCAACTCATATACGTATATGTGTTGCTTAAAATGTATCCCTTGGTTAAGCCAGTTCACAGTTTGGTGCCAGCTAAACCAGGAGCCCAGATCGCACCATCAAAACAATTTGTCTCAGTCGATGCTTACCGCAAAATGAACAAGTTTGTTTCTCTGATTATAATTTATGGTGGTTTGCTATGTTTCGTGAAACCTAAAAAGATTTATTATCACTTCCCTACCTATGAATGTGTTTCACGGGATCGTGCGTCAATACGCACAGTTAAATCTAGTTGGTCTTCATGAGGGAAGGCATAACTGCAAAGCTCATGTCAAGTACACGTCAGGCATGCCGATACGATACTGATTGCTGTGGTGCCAGAATTGAAACGGACATTGACTTCGACTCAACATGCAGCGGTGAGACTTCTGCAACTGCAAGGCAGCTTGTTCTTGCTGGCAAGTCGACGCAATTATCCCTGTTGTAGCTAGGGGTTTAGCTTTTGTGAACAAAAGATAATTTTGGCCTGTCGCTCTTAGGCAGATTCTGCTTACATCGCATATAAGCGGAAAAAGTGTTTGCGGTATCCCTCGTTGGTGCTTGGTGTCTAGTTTTCTGAATTTTATTTTGCCATATGTGTATGTATTTGATGATAATAACATTCATGATCAATGATATATCATGCTTTACGATCTTCCACTGCCAGTGTTAACTTTTAGCTTGAAGAAGAAACTTTTAACTGATACCGATCATGTCCGCCGGGTGGTGACGCTCCTGTTGCGTCCGTGGTTGTCAGGCGGGCGATGGCGGCGACGCTCCTACTGTGTCCGTGGTGGTCCGGCGGGTGTCGGGTGGAGGCGCTCGCGGCCCAACTCCCCTATTTTATCCCATGTTTTTGATCTATAGATCGACCATGTATTATTTGCGCATGGGGTACCAAATACTGTACTCCTATTTGACAATATATTTTGGAGTTAAAAATGAATAAACATGTAAAAGGAGAAATAGGGCAAATTAGTAAGGAAGCATAGTAGTGTGTGGCAAATAATCAAATGCTAAATAATGTGTAGCATATTGTAAAGGTTCTAAATAAAATCCTCCCACGACTTCTAGTCGTGCTAGGGTGTGACACTAATACTCCCTCCGTCCCATTAAAATGTCAATTTTTTTCAAAATTTAGTTATATCTAGCCACTAAATAGTGCTACATACATCAAAATTTCAATAAAATTAAGACATGTTTATGAAAAATAGAGAATAATGCACTGAAATGTATTTCTAGGTCGAATACAGGGTGAAGTCCGAAGCGAGACTATAGTATCATTCGTGTCATTTGTACCACATTTAGCGTATATTCTCTAAAAAAGGAATTTTGAAAGGAGGGTACATCTATAGCTGCGCTCTTGGGCGGTTGTCAGAGCATCTATAGCGGGGCGATTCATCCTATTCTGACACATTCGAAATGTCCACGTGGATTGGCGGACATGCCACACACGTTTTAGTGAAATAACATAAAGGAACCTGTTATAGTATAAAGAGAAGAGACACAAAGAAATACAGCAAATAATTCTCTTGTTTCATTGCAATGTGGGAGACCCACTTATATACAATCTGAAGGGATGTGTTGGGGAGACATCTTTTCCCCAACAGACACCTCCTCGGAGGCATTCTTCTCATACACAATTGATCACATGTTTTATTTCCCCTAACACTCCCCCTTGATCAATTTGTCCTTTGTATATTGCAATCCAAAAACTCATCCTAAAAAACCCTGTGAGAAAAATTGAGGAGTAATATTATAACGATATGCCACCGGAAACTCCTTTAAAAACCCATTGGGAAAATATAAGGAGAAACCATATGGCATACGTCCGCACTTGTATTATATTGTCTCATTAAAAACCTTGTATGAGAAATCTTAGGGAAAACTCATAAAGAAAAAAATGAGTACAATATCAGTGATCGGAAGATCATCAACGAGTTATAACTAGGGAGTTCACTCCCCCTCAACATTGCAAACCTAAAGGTTGTCTCATACCAATTCCACAAACTTAATTATGGAATACAACTGTTGGTAGAGATACTGTGAATATCACAATATTTTATTTGCCAATTACCCTCTTACATTTCTGTAATTTATGAGGATAAATATAACTCATAAGCAGTACAAGTGACATTATCTTTGTAGATAATGATAGGAGATTGCTAGCGTGTAGGCAACAGCTTCCTTGTGACGGTAAAGCACACGTCCGTCGGAAACCCCAAGAGAAAGGTATGATGAGCACAGCAGCAAGTTTTCCCTCAGTAAGAAACCAAGGTTTATCGAACCAGTAGGAGATGAAGGCCACGTGAAGGTTGTTGGTGGAGGAGTGTAGTGCGGCGCAACACCAGTGATTCCGGTGCCAACATGGAACCTGCACAACACAATCAAACTACTTTGCCCCAACTTAACAGTGAGGTTGTCAATCTCACCGGCTTGCTGAAAACAAATGATTAAACGTATAGTGTGGAGAATTATGTTTGCTTGCAGAAAACAACAGAGAACAGTGATTGCAGTAGATTGTATTTCAGATGTAGAAGAAAAAGGACCGGGGTCCACAGTTCACTAGTGGTGTATCTCCAATAAGATAAATAGCATGTTGGGTGAACAAATTACAGTTGGGCAATTGACAGAATAGAGATTCATATACATATCATGATGATTACTATGAGATTTACTTAGGGCATTACGACAAAGAACATAGACCGCCATCCAGCATGCATCTATGCCTAAAAAGTCCACCTTCAGGTTAGCATCCGCACCCCTTCCAGTATTAAGTTGCAAACAACAAACAATTGCATTAAGTATGGTGCGTAATTTAATCAACACAAATATCCTTAGACAAAGCATTGATGTTTTATCCCTAGTGGCAACAACACATCCACAACCTTAGGGGTTCTTTGTCACTCCCCAGATTCAATGGAGACATGAACCCACTATCTAGCATAAATACTCCCTCTTGGAGTCACAAGTATCAACTTGGCCGGAGCCTCTACTAGCAACGGAGAGCATGCAAGAACATAAATACCACATATATGATAGATCAATAATCAACTTGACATAGTATTCAATATTCATCGGATCCCAACAAACACAACATGTAGCATTACAAATAGATGATCCCGATCATGATAGGCAGCTCACAAGATCTAAACATGATAGCACAAGAGGAGAAGACAACCATCTAGCTATCGCTATGGACCCGTAGTCCAAGGATGAACTACTCACGCATCATTCCGGAGGCGGGCATGGTGATGTAGAGCCCTCCGGTGATGATTCCCCTCTCCGGCAGGGTGCCGAAGGAGATCTTCTGAACCCCCCGAGATGGGGTTGAAGGCGGCGGCGTCTCTGCAACTTTTTCCGTATCGTGGCTCTCGGTACTAGGGTTTTCGCGATGGAGGGATTAAGTAGGCGAAGGGGCAGCGTAGGGGGGCGCCCGAGGGGCCCACACCATATGGCGGCGCGACCAGGGGTGGGGCCGCGCCGCCCTATGGGGTGGCCGCCTCGTGGCCCTTCTCCGTCTCCTCTTCGGTGTTCTGGAAGGCTCCGTGGAAAATAAGACCGTGGGCTTTTGTTTCGTCCAATTCCGATAATATTCGTAAACTAACTTTTCTGAAACAAAAAACAGCAGAAAACGAGGACCGGCACTTGCGGCATCTTGTTAATAGGTTAGTCCCGGAAAATGCATAAAAACATTATAAAGTATGACTAAAACATGTTGGTATTGTCATAAAACTAGCATGGAACATAACAAATTATAGATACGTTGGAGACGTATCAAGCATCCTCAAGCTTAGTTCCTACTCGCTCTCGAGTAGGTAAACGATAAAAACAATAATTTCTGAAGTGACATGCTACCAACACAATCTTGATCAATACTATTGTAAAGCATATGAGATGAATGAAGTGATTCAAAGCAATGGTTTGCTAACAAAAAGATAATGACTAAACAAGCTGAATCATATAGCAAAAACTTTTCATGAATAGTACTTTCAAGACAAGCATCAAAAAGACTTGCATAAGAGCTAACTCATAAAGCAATAGATTCAAAGTAAGAGGTTTCGAAGCAACACAAAGGAAGATTTAAGTTTCAGCAATTACTTTCAACTTGTAACATGTATATCTCATGGATAATTGTCAACACAAAGTAATATAATAAGTGCAATAAGTAAACATGTAAGAATCAGTGCACACAATTGACACAAGTGTTTGCTTCTAAGATAGAAAGAAGTAGGTAAACTGACTCAACATAAAGTAAAAGAAAGGCCCTTCGCGAGAGGAAGCGAGGGATTACTCATGTGCTAGAGCTTTTTATTTTGAAAACATGGAAACAATTGTGTCAACGGTAGTAATAATTCATATGGGTTATGCATAAAACTTCCTATAAGTTGCAAGCCTCATGCATCGAATACTAATAGTGTTCGCACCTTGTCCTAATTAGCTTGGATTTCCATGGATTATCATTGCATTACATATGTTTCAACCAAGTGTCACAAAGGGGTACCTCTATGCCACCTGTAGAAAGGTCCAAGAGATAAATCGCATTTGATTTCTCGATTTTGATAGATCTCAACTTGAGGACATCCATACCGGGACAACATAGAAAACAGATAATGGACTCCTCTTTTTAATGCTTGAAGCATTCAACAAATAATATTCTCATAAGAGATTCTGAGGATTAATGTCCAAGCTGAAACTTCCACCATGATACATGGCTTTGGTTGGCGGCCCAATGTTCTTCTCTAACAACATGCATACTCAAACCATTCAAATCATGGCAAATCTCCCTTACTTCAGACAAGACGAACATGCATAGAAACTCACATGATATTCAACAAAGGTGTGACAAGTTGATGGCGTCCCCAGATACATGGTTACCGCTCAACAAGCAACTTATAAGAACTAAGATACATAGCAACATATTCATTACCACAATAGTTTTTAGGCTACTTTCCCATGAGCTATGTATTGCAAAGACAAGGAATGAAATTTTAAAGGTAGCACGCAAGCAATTTACTTTGGAATGGCAGAAAAATACCACATATAGGAAGTTATGGTGGACACAAATGGCATAGGTTTTGGCTCAAGATTTTTGGATGGACGAGAAGTACTTCCTCTCTGTACAAGGTTTTGGCTAGCAAGGTTGTTTGAAGCAAACACAAGTATGAACCGGTACAGCAAAAACTTACACAAGAACATATTGCAAGCATTATAAGACTCTACACTGTCTTCCTTGTTGTTTAAACACTTTTACCAGAAAATATCTAGACCTTAGAGAGACCAATCATGCAAACCAAATTTCAACAAGCTCTACGATAGTTCTCCACTAATAGATTTAAACTACATGACGCAAGAGCTTAAACATGATCTACTTGAGAGCTCAAAACAATTGCCAAGTATCAAATTATTCAAGACAATATGAGGTATTTTCTGTTTGCAACCAAATAACAACAAGTACAAGTGCTGCGACTTTCAGCTTTCGCCATGAATATTAAAGCAAAACGAAGAACACAAGTGTTCAAATGAAAAAGCGGAGCGTGTCTCTCTCCAATACAAGGATTGCTGGGATCCGAATTTATTCAAACATAAACAGAAATAAAAACAAACAGATGCTCCAAGTAAAGCACATAAGATGTGACGGAATTAAAATATAGTTTCACTAGAGGTGACCTGATAAGTTTGTTGATGAAGAAGGGGATGCCCTGGGCATCCCCAAGCTTAGACGCTTGAGTCTTCTTGAAATATGCAGGGATGAACCACGGGGGCATCTCCAAGCTTAGACTTTTCACTCTTCTTGATCACACCATATCATCCTCCTCTCTTGATCCTTGAAAACTTCCTCCACACCAAACTCAAAGCAATCTCATTAGAGGGTTAGTGCATAATAAAAATTCACATGTTCAGCAAGGACACAATCATTACCAACACTTCTGGACATTACTCAAAGCTACTGAAATTTAATAGAGCAAAGAAATCCAATCAAACACAGTAAAAGAGGCAATACGAAATAAAAGGCAGAATCTGTCAAAACAGAACAGTCCATAAAGACGAATTTTTCTGAGGCACTTAACTTGCTCAGATGGAAAAACTCAAAACTAATGAAAGTGGCGTACATATCTGAGGATCACACATGAATTTTTTCATATTTTTTAGATTCTTCTCTCGAATTCGTGACAGCTAAGAAATCTGTTTCTGCGCAGAAATCCAAATCTAGTATCAACTTCCTATTAGAGACTTTACTTGGCACAACAACGAAATAAACATGATAAAGAGAGGTTGCTATAGTAGTAACAACTTCCAAGACACAACAAAATAGTAGCAAAAATAAAAACATGGGTTATCTTCCAAGAAGTGCTTTCTTTATAGCCATTAAGATGGGCTCAGTAATTTTAATGATGCTCTCGCAAGAAATAAGAGTTGAAGCAAAAGAGAGCATCAAAAGCAAATAAGAAACACTTTTAAGTCTAACCCACTTCCTATGAAAAGGAATCTTGTAAATAAACAAGTCATATAAGCATAATGCAATAAGCATAGGAAAACAAGACAATTACAACTTCAAGATTCTAAGCAAAAAGAGAGGTGTTTTAGTAACATGAAAATCCCTACAACCATATTGTCCTCTCTCATAAAGAAGTAGCATCATGAACAAACTCAACAATATAACTATCACATGAAACATTCTTGTCATGCATAAAATTATTACTCTCCACATAAGCATAGTCATTACTATTAATTGTAGTGGGAGCAAATTCAATAAGATAGCTATCATTATTATTCTCATCACCATAATCATCATATATAGGAGGCATATTGTAATCATAATTAATTTTCTCCTCAATAGTAGGTGGACTGAAAATATGATAGTTATCATCATATATAGGAGGTAAAGTATCATCAAAGTACATTTTCTCCTCCATGCTTGGGGGACTAAAAATATCATGCTTCTCAAAACCAGCTTCCCCAAGCTTAGAATTTTCCATAGCATTAGCAACAATGGTGTTCAAAGCATTCATACTAATAACATTGCCATGAGCATGCATATAAAGTTCCATAGGTTTTTTTAATTTTCTCTTCAAACACCTCATGTCCCAACTCAAGATAAATACTATAAAGATCTCTATTTTTTTTGTTGTTTTCCATTAAGGCTAACTAGTGAAGTCTCACAACTTAGTGTTCTCAGGAGTACTCATTTTAGCAATAAGCAAAACCGAATTAAATAAAGTAAAACAAGTAACTAATTTTTTTGTGTTTTTGATATAAAGAAAGCAAACAAGACAGAAAATAAAATAAAGCAAGACAATAAATAAAGTAAAGAGATTGGATGTGAGAGACTCCCCTTGAAGCATGTCTTGATCTCCCCGGCAACGGTGCCAGAAAACGTAGCTGCTAGCGTGTAGGAAACAACTTCCTTGTGACGGTAAAGCACACGTCCGTTGGGAACCCCAAGAGGAAGGTATGATGAGCACAGCAGCAAGTTTTCCCTCAGTAAGAAACCAAGGTTTATCGAACCAGTAGGAGATGAAGGCCACGTGAAGGTTGTTGGTGGAGGAGTGTAGTCTTTGCGCAACACCGGTGATTCCGGCGCCAACGTGAAACCTGCACAACACAATCAAACTACTTTGCCCCAACTTAACGGTGAGGTTGTCAATCTCACCGGCTTGCTGAAAACAAAGGATTAAACGTATGGTGTGGAGAATTATGTTTGCTTGCGAGAAAACAACGAGAGAACGATGATTGCGAGTAGATTGTATTTCAGATGTAGAAGAAAAAGGACTGGGGTCCACAGTTCACTAGTGGTGTCTCTCCAATAAGATAAATAGCATGTTGGGTGAACAAATTACAGTTGGGCAATTGACAGAATAGAGATTCATATACATATCATGATGACTACTATGATATTTACTTAGGGCATTACGACAATGAACATAGACTGCCATCCAGCATGCATCCGCACCCCTTCCAGTATTAAGTTGCAAACAACAGACAATTGCATTAAGTATGATGCGTAATGTAATCAACACAAATATTCTTAGACAAAGCATTGATGTTTTATCCCTAGTGGCAACAGCACATCCACAACCTTAGGGGTTGCTGTCACTCCCCCAGATTCAACGCAGACATGAACCCACTATCTAGCATAAATACTCCCTCTTGGAGTCACAAGTATCAACTTGGCCAGAGCCTCTACTAGCAACAGAGAGCATGCAAGAACATAAATAGCACATATATGATAGATCAATAATCAACTTGACATAGTATTCAATATTCATCGGATCCCAACAAACACAACATGTAGCATTACAAATAGATGATCCTGATCATGATAGGCAGCTCACAAGATCTAAACATGATAGCACAAGAGGAGAAGACAACCATCTAGCTACTGCTATGGACCCGTAGTCCAAGGATGAACTACTCACGCATCATTCCGGAGGCGGGCATTGTGATGTAGAGCCCTCCGGTGATGATTCCCCTCTCCGGCAGGGTGCCGGAGGCGATCTTCTGAACCCCCCGAGATGGGGTTGACGGCAGCGGCGTCTCTAGAACTTTTTTCGTATCGTGGCTCTCGGTACTAGGGTTTTCGCGACGGAGGGATTAAGTAGGCGAAGGGGCAGCGTAGGGGGCGCCCGAGGGGCCCACACCATATGGCGGCGCGGCCACGGGTGGGGCCGCGCTGCCCTATGGGGTGGCCGCCTCGTGGCCCTTCTCCGTCTCCTCTTCGGTGTTCTGGAAGGCTCCGTGGAAAATAAGACCGTGGGCTTTTGTTTCGTCCAATTCCGAGAATATTCGTAAACTAACTTTTCTGAAACAAAAAACAGCAGAAAACAGGAACTGGCACTGCGGCATCTTGTTAATAGGTTAGTCCCAGAAAATGCATAAAAACATTATAAAGTATGACTAAAACATGTTGGTATTGTCATAAAAAAAGCATGGAACATAAGAAATTATAGATACGTTGGAGACGTATCAGAGATTCAAATGAATCTCCACATGAACTCACATGTGGTCGATCAATCCGCGAATTCATACACATCTTGTGATGTTTCATATAATTTCTGCAGAATGATCACCGGAAGGACCCATTTAGAGTCTATTCTGAGACTTTCTTCTAAATACTCTTCCAGTAAATCCAGTCTTTGATATGTCACTGTTGGGATCAGATAATTAGCCACTATCATATATCACACATTGGTCCCATCTTGATTTTCATAGTAGAATTAATCAAGAGTTTTGTGTCTTGGATATATCTTAGAATAATCCATACACAAACCTTATACCTTTCGGGGGATTGCACTCTCAATAAATTGCCAACAAACATAATGCCAGACCTGACGTATTTTGCAAGATATCTTAGTGCTCCGATGGTAGATATGGAACTTCGGCTCCATCTATCACTTCACCATCTTCCCACCTTTCCAAGGATTGGCATCCCATATTAGGTATAATATGACCATATGTGTCTCTGATATCCGTATTGAACTTATTCAATATTTTGGGATATTGAAGACTGATATATATTTATTCTTGGGGGGAACAAGCTCAAGTTAAAAAGTTAAGCATGATTTGGTTTGACCCAAATCTCCGTCTTAAAATGATTGTGTGTATCTCAAATGTCTCGCATAAAGACATTGATTATAAGATCATCACCACTTAGGTGACGTAAAATCCAATTAAGATTTTATCCATGAGTACACATCAACAATCATTGATATTAGAGTTATCCTCATCATGGAAGAACTCACACAGTCGGTTGTACCACATAATTATCTCCGACTACTTCAAGTCATAGAATGACTCCAGAAGTTTCACACACATGTTGCGATTTTCATTTGGATTTAGAATATTAAGTCCTTCAATGACTTCAATATATAAGTCCAAATTGAGTAACCAGTGGGAGTATGCAGGCACTACTACAGACATCAACCACATTGATCTATACTGCCAATGACATTTAGTATCGAAACATGATTTCACTCATACCAAGAAGGTATATCACATCATGACTGATGTCGGGCTTCTGCGAAAAATCCTTGTGCTACAAAAGCCTCGCTTTATCACCACCTCATTATCTCTTCTCTATGGAAGATAATTATGAGAATAACACTCTCCATGGGTTTTGGTTCATGACCCAAAAGGATTTTAGCAATTCCTAGGAAGATTTATATGTTGACATATGTAGACTTTCTCATATACGATTCTCATGAATCAATATCGTTTGTGGAATTATCATTGTACCTCTCAACTCGTTGTGACTTCCCATAATAATAGAGTCAAGGTGTTTCGATGTCCCATCACACAAAAATGTATGCACATCTGTGCTGGGTCCTGGATGGTACACATCCTACAGGTGTCATCAACCTTAGGTTGAACCACATTTGGTGATTGGGAGACCATCTCTTTTGTTCCGACAAAAACAAAGAGAACTTAGTCTCATATGATGAGAACTCTTCCCCTCTTGCTCTCATATGGGGAGACGGGTGGTTTATTAGGTACCTCCACTCAATCCGATACATGATCAAAATGACACCTTTGTCACTAGTAAATATATTGGCAGATTATTTGCAATAAAATGCAAATTTCTCATAACCTGAACCTCTAGTTCAGTTTCTTAAGTACGTGGATCAAATGTCAATGACATTTGTTAGCCATTTCCTGCATTCTGTGTGGTACACATCTCCCCATAATGCCAGAAAATGTTTTTATTGCAAAAGCAATCAACGTACAGGCCGCAAGTAACTCCCTTTTCAAGGTTAAGGTATGTGACGGATTAACAATCATACTGTAGATATATATATCTTTATATTATAGTTTCCCCATATATTAGGGGCCTTCCTGCATATTTGCACATGTACATGTATTATATATTGTGGCCTTTGGCCCCCTGGTAATACAACAAGCATATTGCCCTAACATGGCATGAGAGCAAAAATTGGTCCTCCTCCTCCTCTAGTCCGTACGTCCTTGAAGCTTGTTCCGGCCGTCTCTCTCCTACGGCCGATGTCCATCGCCGGCTGCTCCCCGGCCGCCTCCGGTCCTCCTCCCCCGGCCCTCTCCCCTTCCATGGCCGGCTTGCCTCTTCCCGACCCCGTCTCCCTGGCCGTCTTGCCTCTTCCCGGCCCTCTCCCGCGCCTCTGCCCGCTGGTCGCCGCCCTCCCGGACGCTGCCAGCTGTCCGCTGCCGGCCGCCCTCCCCCAGGCTCCAGTCCGTCGCCCGCGGCTCCCCTGGTCGCCGCCGCTTCGTCTATTCTCGCTCGAGCGATTAGGCCCGATCTGATCTGATCGATCTCAAAAAAAATGTCTTCCTCTTCGGGCTATGTTGCGATTCCTCATTGCCCGGTGATCTTTGATGGCGCGAATTATCCTGATTTCGCTGCCTTCATGCGCGTCCACATGCGTGGTCTTCGTCTTTGGGGTGTGCTTTCTAGCGAGGTCTTCTGTCCGCCGCGCCCCGTTGCTCCTACGGTGCCTGTTGCACCGACGCACGTTGCCCTTTCCCCTGATGCTACTCAGGCGGATAAGGATGCAGCCAAGAGTGCTGATGATACTGTTCTGGCTGATTATGACCGGAAGGTCCGGGACCACTCTCTTGTTGTTGCGACTTACCGGCTGGATGCGGCCGACTACACTCGGTGGATAGATGAGGATGCTCGTGCTGCTTGCTGTTCTCACCTCCGGTGTTCTGCCTCGGTATCTTGCTGAGTTCATGGGTCTTTCCACTTGCTGCTTTGCTCGGTGGGCTTTTCTTCGTCAGCGCTATCAGCCATCTGGGGATGCTCTTTACCTGTCTGTGGTCCGCGAGGAGCATGCCCTTCAGCAGGGTGATTTTACTATTGATGAGTTCTACACTCAGAGTGCTGCTATTTGGCGTCAGCTTGATTCTCTTCGTACAGCTGTGTGTGTCACCTGACCCTGCTGTCTGACTGTGTGCACGGATCTGGAGTTTCAGCGTGTCTTTGAGTTCTTGTTGCGGCTCCTTAAGGAGTTTGAGCCGCGTCGTGCATAGCTGCTTGCCCGTAGTCGTGTTCCGCTCTCTGAGGTACTGGCTGAGCTTCGTGCTGAGGAGACTCGTCTTCGTGGTGCTGGTCTTCTTGAGGTTCCCTCTGTACTTGCTGCTCGTGGCCCTCCTGTGCCGTCTGCGCGTGGACCTCCTCTGCCGCCGGCTTCATTGCGGTCTACAGCACCGCCGATCCTTTCTACTCCTCCAGGGCCAGAGTCAGCCTCAGCACCCTCGTGGTATGACATCACCTCCCTGCACCTCTGCGTGGCCGGTGCGGCCTACCTGTCTCTAGCTGCTGGCAGAGGGATCCCAGTTTACGTCTGCGGCACTATACTCGTCGGCAAGCTGGTTCGTCAGGATCTTCTGCTGTTGCACTATCTGATCAGGACATTATCCGTGGTCCTCGTGGTCTGCTCGCTGCTATAGGCTCTTCCTCGACGGGTACTGCTGGTTCTGTGTCTGGCTCTTCTGGCGCCGCGCGACCACCACCTTCTACACAGTCAGGTACGTCATCCCCGTGATATCTGGATTCTGGAGCTTCTTTTCGTATGACCTCTGCGTATTCTATTATTTCTGCTCTTCGCTCTCTTGTTTCTCCTGTCCGTGTTATCACGGCTGATGGTACCTCTCTTCTTGTTTCCAGTCGCGATACCCTTTCTACTTCCTCTTTCTTTGTTCCTGATGTTTCTCATGTTCCTAGTCTTAAGATGAACCTATTTTCTGCTAGTTAGCTTACTGATTCTGGTTGTCGTGTCATTCTTGACGCTGATTCTTGTGCTGTTCAGGACCGCCGTACACAGGCCCTGGTTGGAGCTGGCCCTCGCACCCTTGAGTCCCCGGGGCTCTGAGGGTTAGACTGGCTTCGCGTTCCTTCTGCTGACACTTCATCTGCAAGTTCTCCTGCGGTTGCTGCTTCTGTCACTGGATCTTTTCAGCAGTGGCATCATCGGCTGGGTCACCTCTGTGGCTCCCGTTTATCGTCATTAGTTCGTAGTGGTCTTCTGGGGTCTGTCTCAAGAGATGTGTCTTTGCATTCGTGTCAGGGTTGTAGGTTAGGCAAATAGATTCAGCTTCCCTATCCTACTAGTGCGTCAGTATCTCAGCGACATTTTGATTTAGTTCATTCGGATGTTTGGGGTCCGGCTCCCTTTCCTTCGAAAGGGGGTCATCGATACTATATTTTGTTTATTGATGATTTTTCGCGGTACACCTGGTTGTTTCTTATGCACTCTCGCAGTGAGGTGCTCTCTATTTATCAGCGTTTTGCAGCCATGGTTCGTACTCAGTATTCCACGCCTATTCGTGTGTTTCGTGCTGATTCTGCAGAAGAGTATATCTCCCAGCACCTGCGTGGTGTTCTTGCTGAGCAGGGCACCCTTACCCAGTTCTCGTGTCCCGACGCCCATGCTCAAAATGGTGTCGCCGAGCGTAAGCATCGTCATATTCTTGAGACTACCTATGCTATGATGATTGCTTCCTCTCTTCCGCCGCATTTCTGGGCTGAGGCTGTCGCTACGTCGACTTACCTCATTAACATTCAGCCTTATGTTGCTCTTCAAGGTGGCATTCCTCTCGAGCGTCTTTCTGGTCGCTCTCCAGATTACTCGACTCTTCGTTTATTTGGTTGTGTTTGCTATGTTCTTCTCCCTCCCCGCGAACGCACCAAACTGACCGCTCAGTCTGTTGAGTGTGTTTTTCTCGGATACAGTGATGAGCATAAGGGCTATCGCTGTTGGGACCCTGTTGGTCGTCGGATGCGCATCTCTCGTGACTTCACGTTTGATGAGTGATGTCTACGGGTGCTTCTATTCTTGTAGACAGTGTTGGGCCTCCAAGAGCAGAGGTTTGTAGAACAGCAGCAAGTTTCCCTTAAGTGGATCACCCAAGGTTTATCGAACTCAGGGAGGAAGAGGTCAAAGATATCCCTCTCATGCAACCACTGCAACCACAAAGCAAGAAGTCTCTTGTGTCCCCAACACACCTAATAGGTGCACTAGTTCGGCGAAGAGATAGTGAAATACAAGTGGTATGAATGAATATGAGCAGTAGTACGGCACCAGAAAAGTGCTTGCTGGCGTGCAGTTGATGGTAGTAATATTGCGGGAAGTAAAGATGCGGTAAAACGAGTAAACAAACAGCGATAGCGATATTTAGGAACAAGGCCTAGGGATCATACTTTCACTAGTGGACACTCTCAACATTGATCACATAACGGACTAAATAGATAGATGCTAGACTCTACACCCTCTTGTTGGATGATGAACACCACTAAGCGTGTAGGATTACACGAACCCTCAATGCCGGAGTTAACAAGCTCCACAATATTCAATGTTCATATTTAAATAACCTTAGAGTGCATAACGAGATCAACATAACCAAACCAAGTACTAACATAGCATGCACACTGTCACCTTCACACTACGAAAGGAGGAATAGATCACATCAATACTATCATAGCAATAGTTAACTTCATAATCTACAAGAGATCACAATCATAGCCTACGCCAAGTACTACACGATGCACACCACTGTCACCATTACACCGTGCGGGAGGAATAAACTACTTTAATAACATCACTAGAGTAGCACACGGATAAATTGTGATACAAAACACATTGCAATCATAAAGAGATATAAATAAGCACTTCACTATGCTACTACGAATTACTCTCGGCAAGATAACGAACACTAATTCATCATGTAGGCAAACCTTAAAGATGCATTCCCAAGTACTAATGAACACCCCACGCTGTCACTTTGAGCATTCACATGAGGTACTAACACACCACAATTTCATAGAGACATCCAACTCAAATCATAACTCAGTGAATAAGTATTCGTGAAATATAGCCTAAGAGACCCACACGGTGCACACATCTGTCACCTTTACACACGTGGGACAAGGAGTCTCCGGAGATCACATAAGTAAAATCCACTTGACTAGCATAATGACATCTAGATTACAAGCATCATCATATGAATCTCAATCATGTAAGGCAGCTCATGAGATTATTGTATTGAAGTACATAGGAGAGAGATGAACCACATAGCTACCGGTACAGCCCGAGCCTCGATGGAGAACTACTCCCTCCTCATGGGAGACAACAGTGTTGATGAAGATGGCGGTGGAGTCGATGGAGAAGCCTTCGGGGGCACTTCCCCGTCCGGCGGCGTGCGGAACGAGAGACTCTGTCCCACGAGATCTTGGCTTCGCGATGGCGGCGGCTCCGGAAGGTTTTCTCTGGTTTCGTCGAACGTGATAGGGTTTTCGCGACGGAGACCTTAAGTAGGCGGAAGGGCAGGTCAGGGGGCCACACGAGGGCCCCACACGACAGGCCGGCGCGGCCAAGGCCCAGGCCGCGCCGCCCTGGTGTCTGGCCACCTCGTGGCCCCACTTCGTAAGCCCTCCGGTCTTCTGGAAGCTTCGTGTAAAAATAGGCCCCTGGGCGTTGATTTCGTCCAATTCCGAGAATATTTCCTTACTAGGATTTCTGAAACCAAAAACAGCAGAAAAGAGGAACTGGCACTTCGGCATCTCGTCAATAGGTTAGTTCCAGAAAACGCATAAATATGACATAAAGTATGCATAGAACATGTAGATATCATCAATAATGTGGCATGGAACATAACAAATTATCGATACGTCGGAGACGTATCAATGAGACGTGTCCCTTCTATCCTCGCCCCACCTTGGGTACTTACCCGGTGGATGATATCTCTTTTCTTCTTTTTCCGGATGCACCCCGTGCTGTCCCTTCTCCTCCCCTCCTAGTTCTGATGCGCCTCCTTCGGCGCCATCCTCTCGTCCGTCTAGTCCACCTAGTACTCCTCGTTCTCCGGCTTCGGATCCTTCTGATGCTATCCCTTCTTCCTCTTCTTCTGATGAGTTGTCCTCCGCCGATGAGCTTCCCCCTTCACGGCCTGTTCGTCAGCGTCGTGCTCCAGCCCGTTACTCTCCTAGTCAGTATGGTCTCTCTGTCGTTTCCAAGCCGACTTCTTATCGGGATGCCGAGCATCATCCTGAATGGCAGCTTGCCATGGCTGAGGAGATCGCTGCGCTTGAGCGCACTGGCACTTGGGATCTTGTTTCTCCCCCTTCTGGTGTTCGTCCTATCACGTGTAAGTGGGTCTATAAAATTAAGACTCGCTCTGATAGATCTCTTGAGCGCTATAATGCGCGTCTTGTGGCTCGTGGCTTTCAGCAGGAGCACGGCCGTGACTATGTTGCGGTGAGAAACCCACTGGCGAGCAGCGACGGGCAACACAGTAGAGCCGGGAACAACTTAGGGCTGCGGCTGGCCCTGGTCCCTCCGAGCGACGGCCCGCAAAGCCTCCGGCACGCACGTCCGATGCTGGTGCAAGGGCGTGCCACCTGACCTATACCTGGTCAGGAAGGTGATGGAGATGCCTCGCTTAGTTTCCTGCATGGCATACACGTAAACATTAAATACGAGCCTCGATCGGCTCTCAGGTTATCCTGTGAATCGGCTCAAGGAGCCGATCCACCCATGATTCGCACGAGGTGTACGAATATATGGTGGTCCTGCTTGATCAAGATAAAGCTAAAGCGATCTACGACGATTTGGGGTTTTCACCGCATAATCGGATCATCCTACTCACGATTGGGCCTCGCGGTCACGCACGGTGATCGTAAGCCGATCCTAGACGAGGGCCTAAAAACCAACACGAGGTTGATCCCCGGAACATCCTGTCTAGGGCCAGCAAACGACACCCTACGCGCCGCTGGATCCTCCAACCCTTTGTAAGGCCTAACTATTGCAGATGTTAAACTAATCCTTGAAGAACAAGGAGCAACCGTAACGGATCGGATCTACTAAATAATGATCAAGCGGGTGCGCCCCTACACCTAAGATAGGTGTAAGGGCGGCTAGATGTATAAGGGTTGCACTACGACAGCATATGATACGAAGAACAATGCTAACCCTAATACATCTAAGATAACTACGTTGCTCGCCATCAAAAAGGCTTTAGTACGAGCAACGCATGAACAACGGAATAAGCTTGTGCTGCCTAGATCGCAAGATGCGATCTAGGCAGCATGATGCTTACCAGAAGAAACCCTCAAGACAAAGGAGTTGGCGATGCACCGAGATTGATTTGTGGTGAACGTTGGTTGTTGTTTATTCCATAAACCCTAGATACATATTTATAGTCCAGGGGACTTTCTAACGTGGGAATAATCCCCACCGTGCACGAGACAAACTCTAACTAACCGACACGTATCCTACTATATTACAGATACACGGGCCAACTAGCCCAAACTTTGCATAACAGGCCGATTCACGTATTTCTTCCATGTATATTCTTCAAATCCATCTTGATCACGGCCCACCTCTGACTCGGTCAAATTCTGGTGATAACACATGCCCCCCTGGTTTTGGAATTGATAATTCCAAAATCACTCTGCTTTTCTCTCGTCGGGTCATGTCGTGGCAGAGCAGAACCGTTGCAGTATCCTTCATCATGATGCCTTGTCTTCTCAACTTCTCTGCAAAATTTGATAGCTTTAGCATCACTTCCTCGGAAATTGCGATGGCATTAAATCTCCACTAGGCTCCTCATTATTTAACCGTGCCGATTGATTAGCCCTCTTCATCCCCTTCCTCTGTTCTAGCTATCGGCACCAAAAAACCCTCTTTCCCTGTAGCAATGTCTTCCTGTTCCTCCGTCTCCTCCGGCCTCTCCCTCCAGTCTTTCTCCTTGAGCGAGCCGGAGTGGAACTTCGACCATGTGCCAGACGGTCTACCCGAAGCATTCGTCGGGTCAGATGGCGACCTGCCTCTGACCGATGGGGAAGACGACCTCAAGTTCCTCATCGAAGGGGAGCTGATAAGCGAAAGCGAAGACGACCTCCATCCCTGGGTGAAACCCACCTCCTCCAACGGGAAGGAGGAAGAAGAAGAAGTAGAGGAAGAAGAGGAAAAGGAGGAGGATGATTCCTCCTCCCCGGCTAAGCATCCGCTGGCAAAGCGATTCCGCGCTTGGGCGGACAGCGAAGACGACGATGATGACGAGGAGGAAGAGGAGGAGGATGAATCCTCCTCCTCTATCGGATACCCGCCGACAAAGCGCTTCCGCTCTTGGGCGGACAGCGAGGATGATGATGATGACGAGGAAGAAGAAGCTCCGGCCGAGGGCCGGGGCAGCGGCGACGAGGAACTTCCGGGAGCGGCGCCGACGGCATCGACAACGGCGACGATGAGGACAGCGACGACTAGTAGAGTAGGACTAGTAGTAGCGGTGCACTAGGCACCAGATCCCCCTTTTGAGAGCCATCGGCTCTTTCTGTAAAGCCGCTCCTTTGAATTAATAAGAATTGTTCTTCCCATTTATCTTTCAATTAATCCAATTTCAATCCTTCCGCTCGCCACACCAAGACCGATAGCAACGTATCGGATTTTTAACTTTAGACGCCCATGAAGCCGGACTCAGATATCGATCAGACCGTCAGTCAAGCACTTCTCAAAATCAGGCTGTGATTTTGGTACCTGACCATAATATTTTGCAATCTTATAGCCGATGACTGTTCATCGGCTATTTTGAGAATCCAGTCTCCTTCCTTTTCTTGCAACAACAGGTCGGTCCAAACCCTGTAAAAGATGACGGCTCCCCTTTCCGGCTCCTCTCCGTAGCTTTAGCAGTCTTCTTCTGCAACAACTCACCGCTTTCGGAGAAGGTTATGATGCAGGGTCAGCCGATGCAACTCCAATCGGCTCCCAAAAACAGAGCATCTACCAAGTTAGTTGCCCCCCGAGCCTTAATCAAGGCGAGAATACCGGCGAGGATGCACAGGTCAAACAAAAAGGCTTTGACCTCAGGTAATCTGGTAATCCGAGATAGCCACCATGAAGAGTCAGCCAAACTTGCCCCCATTGATCAGCTTTCTTCCACTGAACGCCGATGTTGTAGATGAAACACCAACACCTTAACTGGCACAAAGGGTTGTCGGCTCATTGCAGCCGAGGCTGCTCTCATTGTACATTCCCTTCAAGAAAACAGAAGATCTTGAAGCCGAACTGAAAACCATCTTGGCGAAAGTCTGAGCCTTGAGCACATAGCCGGTAGGTCTTGTGTAATTGTACTAGAGTCGATGGCTGTGCATCGGCTTTGTTCCTTAGTTCTAAAGTCGATGTCCTTGCATCGGCTGTATGTCATGATTTTTTTTTTACTGGCCGATTTTTTCTATCGGCCCCCAATATTTCACCGCACACATGTTCACCTGCACATGTTCACCTGATTAGGTGCCCCCTGAGCCGAATCTGTCAGGGAACTGCAGATATCGGCTGTGTAATTTAGCCAAGGCATCGTATTTGCACGTCGGCTCCGGTAGGCCTAAAGTTGATTTTTCCTAACTCATCAGCCGACGTAAAACCGCTGCCCAGTAGATCGATGTTGAACCCAAGCAGAACATGTGGTGAGGATAATTTTGGCCGATTGCTGGAATCGGCCTCCATATTGATCGAAGCGCTCAATGAAGGTTTTGTAATGTTCCTTCATAGATCTTTGGGGCCGATCCCAAGGATCGGCCTCGCCACGTTTGCTCATTGGTTGGTTCTTGCTACATAGTCAGGCCGGTGGATAAGACCAACCTGACCCCATCCTGTGTCGCGTTGATGTGCTCGCAGTCGTCAAAATTGGGTGCCTCGTGTAATCCTGGAGCACTAAACTCCGTCGGAAGGTCGAGCACCATGTTTGTGCCAGCCGATGTCTCATCATCGGCTTTCCTTTGCTTGGGGCGCCACTCCATTTTTCGTGGTCGACCCTCTTCATCCAGGGTTCGCTGAATTTTCGCGGCCAGATCAGGTCGCGCCTTCCTTAGCGTGTGCAGATATAACCTTTCGGCTTCTTCCAAGCCGCGCAATCGCTGAACCCTACGCTTTTGGGAACGGCTGAGTCCATCAGGGCACCACCTTGGTCGGTGGTACCTGTCTTCTTCTTCTTCTCCCTCGTCTTCCAAATCCTCGAGATCTTCCATCCGAGGGGACTCAGCGTGTTTGCTTCGAGGTGGGAGAGGCCCTAAGCGTTGGAACACGGACACGTTAGCTGCCTCCTTCCTCTTCTGTCTACGATTACAGGCGATTGCCGATTGTAGGCAATCGGCTCATTCCCGAATCCCAGCGGTGTCCGAAGAAGGGGCAGTCCCAGTGCCTATCCTCGTCGTCTTGCTCCCTCGATTCTTCCTTGGCACGGCGCTCGTACTCCTCCTCATCGCGATCATGCCGATGATGTCTCCTGGCGTCCCTAGCTAGACGGTCTCTATCATCATCGTCGCTGGATCGGCGTTGGCTATATTGACTCACATACTTGTTGAGGAGGTGATCAGAGAGAGGTCGCTGATATCTTATGTTCTTCACTCCTCCCTCTGTGACGTAGCGCTTGCCATCGTGACGAAGCCGATCGCGTGGAGCGGCCCCCTCTGTGTCCTTGCTCCGAGAGCAGCTGCCCTCGTCTCCATCCTTGCCAGAGTGGTGCCCAGGTCCTACCATGTTGATGCTGAACGAGGATCCTGGCTGGCAACCTTCAGGGTAAGTGCACTCCACCATGTTAACGGCGGGGAAGGGGTGGGTGTCGACCTTCATGGCGTACTTGTTTAAAAATCAGACGTCCTTGTTCTATCGCCATTTGGATCTGCTGACGCCACACCCTGCAGTCGTTGGTGGCATGGGAGAGCGAGTTATGCCATTTGCAGTATGGCTTTCCGTTCAGCTCTTGTACCGTGGGGATTTTGAGGCCTTCGGGTATCTTCAACTGCTTCTCCTTGAGTAGGAGGTCGAAGATTTGCTCCGTTTTAGTCACGTCAAAATCGAACCCTCTGGGCGGACCTGGTGGCTTTACCCATTTGCAGGACACGGGGGTTGCCCCCCGAGTCCACTCAGCCACTGCTACTTCCTGATCTCCCGCAGAGCCTTCGTCTTCATCTGCCTCAACCAGGACTACCGCACGCTTGAATTTGTCCTGGTACAAGTCCGGATGGCGCTGTTCATATGCTGATAGTTTCTGAACCATGTGCGCCAGTGAAGGGTAGTCTGCTTGGGAGGCCATATCCTTGATTTGTGATTGTTATCACCAGAATTTGACCGAGTCAGAGGTGGGCCGCGATCAAGATGGATTTGAAGAATGTGTATATGGAAGAAATACGTGAATCGGCGTGTTATGCAAAGCTTGGGCTAGTTGGCCCGTGTATCTGTAACATAGTAGGATACGTGTCGGTTAGGTAGAGTTTGTCTCGTGCACGGTGGGGATTATTCCCACGTTAGAAAGTCCCTTGGACTATAAATATGTATCTAGGGTTTATGGAATAAACAACAGCCAACGTTCAACCACAAATCAATCTCGGCGCATCGCCAACTCCTTCGTCTCGAGGGTTTTCTACTGGTAAGCATCATGCTGCCTAGATCGCATCTTGCGATCTAGGCAGCATAAGCTTTACGTTGTTCATGCGTTGCTCGTATCGAAGCCTTTTGATGGCGAGCAACGTAGTTATCTTAGATATGTTAGGGTTAGCATTGTTCTTCGTATCATATGCTTTCGTAGTGCAACCCTTGCATATCTAGCCGCCCTCACACCTATCTTAGGTGTGGGGGCGGCACCCCGCTTGATCATTATTTAGTAGATCCGATCCGTTACGGTTGCTCCTTGTTCTTCAAGGATTAGTTTAATATCTGCAATAGTTAGGCCTTACAAAGGGTTGGAGGATCCAGCGGCACGTAGGGTGTCGTTTGCTAGTCCTAGACAGGATGTTCCGGGGATCAACCTCGTGTTGGTTTTTAGGCTTTGTCTAGGATCGGCTTACGATCACCGTGCGTGGCCGCGAGGCCCAATCGTGAGTAGGATGATCCGATTATGCGGTGAGAACCCTAAATCGTCGTAGATCGCTTTAGCTTTATCTTGATCAAGCAGGACCACCATATATTCGTGCACCTCGTACGAATCATGGGTGGATCGGCTCCTTGAGCCGATTCACGGGATAACCCGAGAGCCGATCGAGGCTCGTATTTAATGTTTACGTGTATGCCATGCAGGAAACTAAGCGAGGCATCTCCATCACCTTCCCGACCAGGTATAGGTCAGGTGGCACGCCTTGCATCAGCATCGGACGTGTGTACCGGAGGCTTTGCGGGCCGTCGCTCGGAGGGACCAGGGCCAGCCGCAGCCCTAAGTTGTTCCCGGCTCTCTTGTGTTGCCCGTCGGCTGCTCGCCGGTGGGTTTTGACCGCAACACATTCCGGCACGCCCGGTGGGACAAGCTTCTTCATCAACCACATCGCCATCTACATCTGAGATGGCGGACGGCACTCCAGTCACGTACGAGGATCTGACCGACGAGCTCAAGAAGAAGTATGACGAGGTCAAAGCAATCCTCGAAGCCGACCTCATCGGCTCTTTTCACAGAACCCGTTCACATGGCATCAGGTGAAAGGGGTTCTCGCCTAATGGTGCACTCGATGGGATAGACCTCTCTGCCCCGTCAGAAGAACGCACCAGGTCCCTACGTCAGGAGATCAACTACTTGGTGGCTCACTCGCTGCACCGCCACTCTGAGAACCTGGTGAACACTCTGGAGCGTGTCGCTCTCCGGGTGATCCAGGAGATCATGAGGCACCAGTACTCTCCGTCAGGACCAGCTCTCGGGACACACCAAGGAGAGATGCCACTCCAGTCCCGTCCACCGTTGCCATTTGCGTTGGCAGCACCAGAAGTGCCGAATTCACCGGCATTCGTCGTCTACAAGATCGGTGGTGACGCTAGTGACTGCCAGTTCTTGCATGAGGCGCCTAAGGAGATCCCTCACGGGTACATGTGCACATACGTGCCAGACTGCGGTAACTGGGCGCTCACAAACCAGGCCGCAACATCAGGGACTTCTGGGAAAGCAGGAGGAACATCAGCAATAGATCTTGAGAAGTAGACGTGGCTAGCTAAATATGCCACCCCGACGAACCTCCAGAGCACAGCTCCTGCAGTTGGCTCAGAGCTGGAAAAGCAAGCATGGCTGGCTAAGTACGCCACCCCGGCGAATCTTCAGAGTTCGACTCCGCAGCCGAGCACCGCAGATCGGATCAGCACGATCCTCGGGGACCGGTTCGGCATGGTGCCGAAAAGGAGGACAATCGGCTATTCCAAGCCGTACCCCGATGAATACGAGTTGGTCCCGCTACCACCCAAGTATCGGCTCCCGACTTCTCAAAGTTCGGTGGATCGGATGGTTCCAGCTCCATCGAGCATGTGAGCCGATATTTGGCACAACTAGGAACGGCCTCGGCGTCGGATCCACTACGCGTGAGGTTCTTCGCACGATCCCTCACGGGATCGGCTTTCGGGTGGTACACTTCTTTGCCACCGGACTCGATCCGGACTTGGAAGCGGTTGGAAGAACGAGTTCCACATGCGGTTTCACTCGAAGCTTCCGAGTCCGGCCTTGCCGATCTAGCACGGATACGTCGGAAGCGTGGAGAAACCGTGGCGGAGTACATCCAGCGCTTCGAAACCCGAGGAACCGATGTTATTCGGCTCGTGTGACTCGAAAAAGAAGCGATCGAGTTGGCGGTGGTGGGCCTTGCCTCACAAATCAAGGACATGGCCTCCCAAGCAGACTATCCTTCACTGGCGCACATGGTTCAGAAACTGTCAGCGTATGAACAGCGCCACCCGGACCTGTACCAGGATAAACTCAAGCGTGCAGTAGTCCTGGTCGAGGCCGAGGAAGACGAAGTTGCTGCGGGAGATCAAGAGGTAGCAGTGGCTGAATGGACTCGGGGGGCAACCCCCGTGTCCTGCAAATGGGTTAAGCCACCAGGTCCGCCCAGGGGGTTTGATTTTGACGTGACCAAAACTGAGCAAATCTTCGACCTCCTCGCTCAAGGAGAAGCAGTTGAAGATACCCGAAGGTCTCAAATTCCCCACGGTACAAGAGCTGAACGGAAAGCCATACCGCAAATGGCATAACTCGCTCTCCCATGCCACCAACGACCGCAGGGTGTGGCGTCGGCAGATCCAAATGGCGATAGAACAAGGACGTCTGATTTTCAACCAAGTACGCCATGAAGGTCGACACTCACCCCTTCCCCGCCGTTAACATGGTGGAATGCACTTACCCCGAAGGTTGCCAGCCAGGATCCTCGTTCGGTATCAACATGGTAGGACCCGGGCACCACTCGGCAAGGATGGAGACGAGGGCGGCTGCTCTCGTATCAAGGACACGAGAGGAGGCCGCTCCACGCGATCGGCTCCGTCATGATGGCAAGCGCTACGTCACAGAGGGAGAAGTGAAGAACAGAAGATATCAGCGACCCCTCTCCGATCACCTCCTCAACAAGTATGTGAGTCAGTATGACCAACGCCGACGATCCAGCGATGATGATGAAAGAGATCGTCTGGCTAGAGAAGCCAGAAGACATCGTCGGCATGATCGCGATGAGGAGGAGTACGAGCGCCGTGCCAAGGAAAAGACAAGGGAGCAAGGCGACGAAGATAGGCATTGGGACTGCCCTTTCTTCAGACACTGCTGGGATTCGGGAATGAGCCGATTGCCCACAATCGGCAATTGCCCAGAATGCAACCAGAAGAAGAAGGAGGCAGCCAACGTGTCCGTGTTCAAACGTCTAGGGCCTCTCCCAACACAAAGCAAACGCGCTGAGTCCCCTCGTTTGGAAAATCTCGAGGATTCAGAAGACGAGGGAGAAGAAGAAGAAGACAGGTACCACCGTCCAAGGTGGTGCCCTGATGGACTCAGCCGTTCCCAAAAGCGTAGGGTTCAGCGATTACGTGGCTTGGAGGAAGCCGAAAGGTTATACCTGCATACGCTAAGGAAGGCGCGACCTGATCTGGCTGCGAAAGTTCAGCGAACCCTGGATGAAGAGAGTCGTCCACGAAAAAAGGTGTGGCGCCCCAAGCAAAGGAAAGCCGATGATGAAACATCGGCTGGCACAAACATGGTGTTCATCCTTCCTTCGGAGTTCAGTGCTCCAGGATTAGACGAGGCACCTGTGGCATAACTTGACTGCGGCCCACGGCCGGTTATCTTTGAGAAGCCACGAGAAAGAAGCTACAGACATCTGAAGGCCTTGTACTTGCGAGGTTATATCGATGGGAGGCCTGTCAATAAGATGCTGGTGGACACCGGAGCGGCGAGTCAACATTATGCCATACTCTATGCTACGTCGGTTGGGACGCTCTAGCTCGGATCTAATCAAGACCAACGTGACATTGAGCGATTTTAACGGCCAAGCGTCTGACGCACAAGGTGTTCTGAACGTGGATCTGACCGTAGGAAGGAAAACCATCCCTACGACGTTCTTCGTCGTCGATAGCAAGAGCACCTATGCTCGTTCGCTAGGAAGAGATTGGATCCACGCCAATCGTTGCATTCCCTCCACGATGCACCAATGCATAATACGGTGGGATGGAGATGAGGTAGAGGTCGTCCAGGCCGATGACTCAGCCGAAATTTCAACGGCTGGCATGAACGCGTGGGAAGCAGCAGGCCAAGAGCCCCTCTCAGGTATCAATTTGGACGACTGCGAGCGCATCGACGTGACAAAGGGCAGGGTTAGGCTGGTTTTATCCACTGGCCTGACCATGTAACTGGAGCAAACCAATGAGCAAACGTGGCGAGGCTGATCCTTGTGATCGGCCCCAAAAAATGTATGAAGGAAAATTACAAGACCTTCATTGAGCGTTTCGATCAATATGGAGGCCGATTCCAGCAATCGGCCAAAATTATCTTCACCACATGTTCTGCTTACATGCAACGTCGATCTACTGGGCGGCGGTTTACGTCGGCTGATGAGTTAAAGAAGAATCAACATTAGTCCTACCAAAACCGACGTGCAAATACAGTGCCTTGGCTAACCACAAAGCCGATATCTGTAGTCACCTGGCAGATTCGGCTCGGGGCGCATCTAATCAGATAAACAGGTGCAGATGAACCTGTGTGCAGTGAAACTTTGGGGGCCGATAGAAAAAATCGGCCAGTAAAAAATTTAAAATTTTTTATGACACAAAGCCGATGCACAGCCATCGACTCTAGTATAACTACGCAGGATCTACTGGCTGCGTGTTCAAAGCACGGATCTTCACCAAGTCCAGTTCAGCTGTGGGGCCTTCTGCTTCCTCGAGGGAGTAAAACAATGAGAGCTTCCTCAGCTGCCTTGAGCCGATTCTGGGGCCTGAACCTTTTTGTCAAGGATTTTCAACCCTTGGTGCTAGTTCAGCAGTGCTGTCAGAAGAGATACATCGGCTTTCGAAGGAAGAAAGGTGATCAGCTTCGGTGCATCTTCACCGACATTCTCGCCTCGAGCAAGGCTCGGGGGGCAGCAGGCCTGGTAGGTGCTCTGTTTAGGAGCCGATTGGGGATACCATCGGCTGATCCTTCGTCGCAACCTTCTTCACAAAATGATGAGTGCTTGAAGAAGACCATTAGGCCTGGTTGGAGGAATTCAAAGGCTCTCTTGAAGACTCTACATTGTCCACCAGATCTCAAGGTCATCAGTTGAAGAATTGAAGGATGACTTTTAAAGGACCGATGCGTTGCTATCGGCTCATTACGCATTGGCTAAGGGGACGAACCGGCAAAATCAGTATGAGAGGAAAATCGGCTAAATTAAGCTCAAAGGAAATCGGCAAGATCAAATTTGGGGAAGTCCTTCATTGATAAGCAAGATTTCTTACATAAAGAGCTGATTGCTCTCAAAAGGAAGTACTAGGGGGTACATTGCCCCATCTACTACTACTGATCTTATGCTAATGGTCCTAGTCTATGGGCCGTCGCTGCCCTCGTCGTCGCCGTCGTCGCCGCTGTCGGCGCTACTCCCGGCGGGCTCGTCGTCGCTGCTCCAGCGGCCGCCGACCGGGCCTTCGTTGTCCTCGTCCTCCTCGTCAGCGTCGTCGTCGTCGCTGTCGAAGTCGCTGAGGTTCCCCGGCCAGGGGCAGAAGCGTGTGGCCGGCGGCTCGTCGGAGGGGGTGTCATCCTCCTCCTCGTCCTCCTCCTTCTCCTCCTCCTCCTCCTCCTCGGGAGAGGTGAAGTCATCGCAGGAGAAGCGATCGTCATCGCTCTCCTCCTCCGTTTCCCCATTGGCGAGGAAGCGGAGGTCGCTTTCCCCGTCGGTCAGGGACTTGTCGTCCTCCGACCAGATGGAGAAGTCATGGCTAGACTCCTCCCCGGCCTCGATGGCGCGGCGGGTATTGGCTGCGTGGACCTCCGCCGGGTTCGGCTCCGGCGTCGGCTCGCGAGAGGAAGAGGACTGGGTGGAAAGATCCGATGAAGCAGAGGAGGAAGAAGACATGGTGGCGCAGGAGGGTTTTTGGAGTGCTAATGCGAAGGGGATGCGGAAGTAAACTGTGCGGAGCGGTTAAATAAAAGGGGATATAGTGGAAATTCAATGCCACAGCAGTTTCCGAGGAAGTGGTGTCTAAAAAAAACTGCCAGGTCACGCGGAGAAGTTGAGAAGGCAAGGCATCATGATGAAGGATATCGCGACGGCTTCGCCACGACATGACCCGACGAAGAAAAAGCAGAGTGATTTTGGAATTACCAATTCCAAAACCAGGGGGGCATGTGTTATCACCAGAATTTGACCGAGTCAGAGGTGGGCCGCGATCAAGATGGATTTGAAGAATGTGTATATGGAAGAAATACGTGAATCGGCCTGTTATGCAAAGCTTGGGCTAGTTGGCCCGTGTATCTGTAACATAGTAGGATACGTGTCGGTTAGGTAGAGTTTGTCTCGTGCACGGTGGGGATTATTCCCACGTTAGAAAGTCCCTTGGACTATAAATATGTATCTAGGGTTTATGGAATAAACAACAACCAACGTTCAACCACAAATCAATCTCGGCGCATCGCCAACTCCTTCGTCTCGAGGGTTTTCTACCGGTAAGCATCATGCTGCCTAGATCGCATCTTGCGATCTAGGCAGCATAAGCTTTACGTTGTTCATGCGTTGCTCGTACTGAAGCCTTTTTGATGGCGAGCAACGTAGTTATCTTAGATATGTTAGGGTTAGCATTGTTCTTCGTATCATATGCTTTCGTAGTGCAACCCTTGCATATCTAGCCGCCCTCACACCTATCTTAGGTGTGGGGGCGGCACCCGCTTGATCATTATTTAGTAGATCCGATCCGTTACGGTTGCTCCTTGTTCTTCAAGGATTAGTTTAATATCTCGCAATAGTTAGGCCTTACAAAGGGTTGGAGGATCCAGCGGCACGTAGGGTGTCGTTTGCTAGTCCTAGACAGGATGTTCCGGGGATCAACCTCGTGTTGGTGTTTAGGCCTTGTCTAGGATCGGCTTACGATCACCGTGCGTGGCCGCGAGGCCCAATCGTGAGTAGGATAATCCGATTATGCGGTGAGAACCCTAAATCGTCGTAGATCGCTTTAGCTTTATCTTGATCAAGCAGGACCACCATATATTCGTGCACCTCGTACGAATCATGGGTGGATCGGCTCCTTGAGCCGATTCACGGGATAACCCGAGAGCCGATCGAGGCTCGTATTTAATGTTTACGTGTATGCCATGCGGAAACTAAGCGAGGCATCTCCATCACCTTCCCGACCAGGTATAGGTCAGGTGGCACGCCCTTGCATCAGCATCGGACGTGTGTACCAGAGGCTTTGCGGGCCGTCGCTCGGAGGGACCAGGGCCAGCCGCAGCCCTAAGTTGTTCCCGGCTCTACTGTGTTGCCCGTCGCTGCTCGCCGGTGGGTTTTGACCGCAACAGTGATGCAAGGCCCACCACTGCCAACTCGACTGCTTCCTTTTCAGTCACACGAGCCGAATAACATCGGTTCCTCAGATTTCTGAAGCGCTGAATGTATTCTGCCACTGTTTCTCCACGCTTCTGACGTATTTGAGCTAGATCGGCAATGCCGGCCTCGGAAGCTTCTGAGTGAAACTGCATGTGGAACTGTTCTTCCAACTGCTTCCAAGTCCGGATCGAGTCCGGTGGCAACGAAGTGTACCACCCGAAAGCCGATCCCGTGAGGGACTGTGCGAAGAACCTCACGCATAGTGGATCCGACGCTGAGGCCGTTCCTAGCTGTGCCAAATATTGGCTCACATGCTCGATGGAGCTGGAACCATCTGATCCACTGAATTTGGAGAAATCAGGGAGCCGATATTTGGGTGGTAGCGGGACCAACTCGTACTCGTCGGGGTACGGCTTGGAATAGCCGATTGCCCTCCTTTTCGGCACCATGCCGAACTGGTCTCTCAGTATAGTACTGATTTGATCCACGGTGCTGGCTTTAGGAGTCGAACTCTGAAGATTCGCCGGGGTGGCGTACTTAGCCAACCATGCTTGCTTTTCCAGCTCTGAGCCAACTGCAGGAGCTGAGCTCTGGAGGTTCGTCGGGGTGGCATATTTAGCTAGCCACGTCTGCTTCTCAAGATCTGTTGCTGACGTTCCTCCTGCTTTTCCAGAAGTCCCTGCTGTCGCGGCCTGGTTTGTGAGCGCCCAGTTACCGCAGTCTGGCACGTATGTGCACATGTACCCGTGAGGGATCTCCTTAGGCGCCTAATGCAAGAACTGGCAGTCACTAGGGTCACCACCGATCTTGTAGACGACGAATGCCGGTGAATTCGGCACTTACGGTGCTGCCAACGCAAATGGCAGCGGTGGACGGGACTGGAGTGGCATCTCTCCTTGGTATGTCCCGAGAGCTGGTCCCGACGGAGAGTACTTGTGCCTCATGATCTCCTCGGATCACCCGAAGAGCGACACGCTCCGCAGTGTTCACCAGGTTCTCGAGTGGCGGTGCAGCGAGTGAGCCACCATGTAGTTAATCTCCCGACGTAGGGACCCGGTGCGTTCTTCCGACGGGGCGGACAGGTCTATTCCATCGAGCGCACCATCGGGCGAGAACCCTTTCCACCTGATGCCATGTGAACGGGTTCTCGTGAAAAGAGCCGATGAGGTCGGCCTCGAGGATAGCTTTGACCTCGTCATACTTCTTCTTGAGCTCGTCGGTCGGATCCTCATACGTGACTGGGGTGCCGTCCGCCATCTCAGATGTAGATGGCGATGTGGTTGATGTCGAAGATCGTCCCACCGGGCGTGCCAGAATGTGTTGCGGTCAGACACCCACCGGCGAGCAGCGACGGGCAACACAGTAGAGCCAGGAACAACTTAGGGCTGCGGCTGGCCCTGGTCCCTCCGAGCGACGGCCCGCAAAGCCTCCGGCACGCACGTCCGATGCTGGTGCAAGGGCGTGCCACCCGACCTATACCTGGTCGGAAGGTGATGGAGATGCCTCGCTTAGTTTCCTGCATGGCATACACGTAAACATTAAATACGAGCCTCGATCGGCTCTCAGGTTATCCTGTGAATCGGCTCAAGGAGCCGATCCACCCATGATTCGCACGAGGTGTACGAATATATGGTGGTCCTGCTTGATCAAGATAAAGCTAAAGCGATCTACGACGATTTGGGGTTTTCACCACATAATCGGATCATCCTACTCACGATTGGGCCTCGCGGTCACGCACGGTGATCGTAAGCCGATCCTAGACAGGGCCTAAAAACCAACACGAGGTTGATCCCCGGAACATCCTGTCTAGGGCCAGCAAACGACACCCTACGCGCCGCTGGATCCTCCAACCCTTTGTAAGGCCTAACTATTGCAGATGTTAAACTAATCCTTGAAGAACAAGGAGCAACCGTAACGGATCGGATCTACTAAATAATGATCAAGCGGGGTGCCGCCCCTACACCTAAGATAGGTGTAAGGGCGGCTAGATGTATAAGGGTTGCACTACGACAGCATATGATACGAAGAACAATGCTAACCCTAATACATCTAAGATAACTACGTTACTCGCCACCAAAAAGGCTTCAGTACGAGCAACGCATGAACAACGGAATAAGCTTGTGCTGCCTAGATCGCAAGATGCGATCTAGGCAGCATGATGCTTACCAGAAGAAACCCTCGAGACGAAGGAGTTGGCGATGCGCCGAGATTGATTTGTGGTGAACGTTGGTTGTTGTTTATTCCATAAACCCTAGATACATATTTATAGTCCAGGGGACTTTCTAACGTGGGAATAATCCCCACCGTGCACGAGACAAACTCTAACTAACCGACACGTATCCTACTATATTACAGATACACGGGCCAACTAGCCCAAACTTTGCATAACAGGCCGATTCACGTATTTCTTCCATGTATATTCTTCAAATCCATCTTGATCACGGCCCACCTCTGACTCGGTCAAATTCTGGTGATAACAGACTATGATGAGACTTTTACCCCTGTGGCTCATATGACCACTGTGCGTACCCTTCTTGATGTTGCTTCTGTTAGCTGGTCTGTGTCCCAGCTTGATGTTCAGAACGCTTTTCTTAATGGCGAGTTGAGTGAGGAGGTTTACATGCAGCCTCCTCCTGGGTATTCTGTTCCCGATGGGATGGTTTGTCGTCTTCGACGTTCTCTCTATGGTCTCAAACAGGCCCCTCGTGCCTGGTTTGAGCGCTTCGCCTCTGTGCTGACTGCTGCTGGTTTCCCTCTTAGTCTTCATGATCCAGCACTTTTCGTTCACACTTCTCCTCGTGGACGCACTCTTCTTCTTCTCTATGTTGATGATATGATCATTACTGGTGATGATCCTAAGTATATTGCCTTTGTCAAGGCTCGTCTTCGAGATCAGTTTCTTATGACTGATCTTGGTCCTCTTCGCTATTTTCTTGGCATTGAGGTTTCCTCCACTTCTGATGGCTGTTCTATCTCTCAGGAAAAGTACATTCAGGATCTTCTTGCTCATGCTGCTCTTGGGGATGAGCGCACGGTTGATACTCCTATGGAGCTTAATGTTAAGCTTCGTCCTACTGATGGTGATCCTCTTCCTGATCCCACCCGTTACGCCATCTTTTTGGGAGTCTTGTTTATCTTGCTGTCACTCGTCCTGATATTTCTTATTGACACGCGTGAAGCACACGTCCGTTGGGAACCCCAAGTGGAAGGTGTGATGCGTATAGAAGCAAGTCTCCCTCAGTATGAAACCAAGGTTATCGAACCAGTAGGAGTCAAGGAGCACGTGAAGGTTGTTGGTGGAGGAGTGTAGTACGGCGCAACACCCGTGAAACCAGCGCCAACGTGGAACCTGCACAACACAATCAAGATACTTTGCCCCAACGTCACAGTGAGGTTGTCATTCTCACCGGCTTGCTGAAAACAAAGGACTGAACGTATAGTGTGGAAGATGATGTTTGTTTGCGAAGAACAATAGAGAACAATGATTGCAGTAGATTGTATTCAGATGTAAAAGAATGGACCGGGGTCCACAGTTCACTAGTGGTGTCTCTCCAATAAAATAAATAACATGCTGGGTGAACAAATTACAGGCAAGCAATTGACAAATAAAGATTCAATACATATCATGATGATCACTATGAGATTTAATCAGGGCATTACGACAAAGAACATAGACCGCCATCCAGCATGCATCTATGCCTAAATAGTCCACCTTCAGGTTAGCATCCGCACCCCTTCCGAGTATTAAGTTGCAAACAACGGACAATTGCATTAAGTATGGTGCGTAATGTAATCAACACAAATATCCTTAGACAAAGCATTGATGTTTTATCCCTAGTAGCAACAAGACATCCACAACCTTAGAACTTTCGTCACTCGTCCTGCATTCAATGGAGGCATGAACCCACTATCGAGCATAAATACCCCCTCTTGGAGTTACAAGTATCAACTTGGCCAGAGCCTCTACTAGCAACGGAGAGCATGCAAGAACATAAACAACACATATATGATAGATTGATAATCAGCTTGACATAATATTCTATATTCATCGGATCCCACCAAACACAACATGTAGCATTACAAATAGATGATCTTGATCATGTTAGGCAGCTCACAAGATCTAAACATGATAGCACAAGAGGAGAAGACAACCATCTAGCTATCGCTATGGACCCATAGTCCAAGGATGAACTACTCACGCATCAATCCGGAGGCGGGCATGATGATGTAGAGCCCTCCGGTGATGATTCCCCTCTCCGGCAGGGTGCCGGAGGCAATCTCCTGAATCCCCCGAGATGTATTGGCGGCGGCGGCGTCTCTAGAAGTATTTCCGTATCGTGGCTCTCGGTAATAGGGTTTTCGCGACGGAGGCTTTAAGTAGGCGAAAGGGCAGCGCAGGGGGCGGCACGAGGGCCCCACACCATAGGGCGGCGCGGGGCCCACCCTGGCCGCGCGGCCCTGTGGTGTGGGCGCCTCATCGCCCCACTTCGTATCCCCCGGTCTTCTGGAAGCTTCGTGGAAAAATAAGACCCTGGGCGTTGATTTCGTCCAATTCCGAGAATATTTCCTTTGTAGGATTTCTGAAACCAAAAACAGCAGAAAACAGCAATCGGCGCTTCGAGCATCTTGTTAATAGGTTAGTGCCGGAAAATGCATAATAATGATGTAAAGTATGTATAAAACATATGAGTATTGTCATAAAAGTAGCATGGAACATAAGAAATTATAGATACGTTGGAGACGTATCAAGCATCCCCAAGCTTAGTTCCTACTCGCCCTCGAGTAGGTAAACGATAACAACAATAATTTCTGAAGTGACATGCTAGCAACATAATCTTGATCAACATTATTGTAAAGCATATGAGATGAATGGTGTGATTCAAAGCAATAGATTGCTAACAAAAGATAATGAATAAACAACTGAATCATATAGCAAAACTTTTCATGAATAGTACTTTGAAGACAAGTATCAACAAGACTTGCATAAGAGCTAACTCATAAAGCAATAGATTCAAAGTAGAAGGCATTGAAACAACACAAAGGATGATTAAGTTTCAGCAATTGCTTTCAACTTGTAACATGTATATCTCATGGATATTTGTCAACATAGAGTAATATAACAAGTGCAATAAGTAATCATGTAAGAATCAATGAACACAGTTAACACACGTGTTTGCTTCTAAGATGGAAGGAAGTAGGTAAACTGACTCAACATAAAGTAAAAGAATGGCCCTTCGCAGAGGGAAGCATGGATTACTATTTTTGTGCTAGAGCTTTTATTTTGAAAACATAGAAACAATTTTGTCAACGGTAGTAATAATTCGCATGTGTTATGCATAATACTTCCTACAAGTTGCAAGCCTCATGCATAGAATACCAATAGTGCCTGCACCTTGTCCTAATTAGCTTGGATTTACATGGATTATCATTGCATAACATATGTTTCAACCAAGTGTCACAAAGGGGTACCTCTATGCCGTCTGTACAAAGGTCCAAGGAGATCAATCGCATTTGATTTCTCGTTTTTAATAGATCTCAACTTAGGACATCCATACCGGGACAACATAGACAACAGATAATGGACTCCTCTTTAATGCATAAGCATTCAACAACAGATAATATTCTCATAAGAGATTGAGGATGAATGTCCAAACTGAAAACTTCCACCATGATACATGGCTTTGGTTAGCGGCCCAATGTTCTTCTCTAACATATGCATACTCAAACCATTTGATCATGATAAATCACCCTTACTTCAGACAAGACGAACATGCATAGCATCTCACATGATATCCAACAAAGGTAAAAAGTTGATGGCGTCCCCAGAAACATGGTTACCGCTCAACAAGCAACTTATAAGAACTAAAACACATAGCTACATATTCATCACCACAATAGTTTTTAAGCTATTTTCCCATGAGCTATATATTGCAAAGACAAAGGAATGAAATTTTAAAGGTAGCACTCAAGTAATTTACTTTGGAATGGCAGAAAAATACCACATAGTAGGTAGATATGGTGGACACAAATGGCATGGGTTTTGGCTCAAGGTGTTTGGATGCACGAGAAGCATTTCCTCTCAGTACAAGGCTTTGGCTAGCAAGGTTGTTTGAAGCAAACACAAGTATGAACAGGTACAACAAAACTTACATAAGAACATATTGCAAGCATTATAAGACTCTACACTGTCTTTCTTGTTGTTCAAACACTTCACCAGAAAATATCTAGACCTTAGAGAGACCAATCATGCAAACCAAATTTCAACAAGCTCTATGGTAGTTCTCCACTAGTAGATTTAACTACATGATGCAAGAGCTTAAACATGATCTATGAGAGCTCAAAACAATTGCCAAGTATCAAGTTATTCCAAACCATATGAAGCATTTTCTGATTCCAACCAAATAGCAATCAACGAAGCAATTTTCAGCCTTCGCCATGAACATTAAAGCATAACTAAGAACACAAGTGTTCCATATGAAAAAGCGGAGCGTAATATCTCCAATACAAGGATGGCGGGATCCAACTTTATTCAAACCAAAACAAAAACAAAAGCAAACAGACACTCCAAGTAAAGAACATAAGATGTGATGGAATAAAAATATAGTGTCACTAGAAGTGACCTGATAAGTTGTCGATGAAGAAGGGGATGCCTTGGGCATCCCCAAGCTTAGATGCTTGAGTCTTCTTAAAATATGCAGGGATGAACCACCGGGGCATCCCCAAGCTTAGACTTTTCACTCTTCTTGATCATATTGTATCATCCTCTTCACTTGACCCTTGAAAACTTCCTCCACACCAAACTTAAAGCAAACTCATTAGAGGGTTAGTGCATAATCAAAAATTCTTATATTCAGAGGTGACATAATCATTCTTAACACTTCTGGACATTGCACAAAGCTACTGAAAGTTAATGGAACAAAGAAATCCATTCAACATATCAAAAGAGGCAATGCGAAATAAAAGGCAGAATCTGTCAAAACAGAACAGTCCGTAAAGACGAATTTTTCTGAGGCACTTAACTTGCTCAGACGGAAAAACTCAAAACTAATGAAAGTGGCGTACATATCTGGGGATCACGTACGTAAATTGGCAGATTTGTTTGTTTTTTCTACAGAGAGATCTACGCAAATTCGTGACAGACAGCAATTTTGTTTCTGCGCAGCAATCCAAATCTAGTATCAACTTTACCATAGAGACTTTACTTGGCACAAAAAACATGATAAGGAGAGGTTTCTACAGTAGTAACAACTTCCAAGACTCAACAATACAGTAGCAAAATAAAACATGGGTTATCTCCCAAGAAGTGCTTTTCTTTAACGCCTTTCAGCTAGGCGCAGAAAGTGCAAATCAAGTAACATCAAGAGATGAAGCATCAACATCATAATTTTTCTTACAAACACAACTTGTTGCAGAGGGTACCTTAGATGCTCCATTATCCAAATTTCCCATGGTGGTGCTAGGGGTTTTATCAATTTTAGGCCTATAATAATTCTTTGGTTTAGGCACCTTAGAGACATACATGAATTTTTGCTCTTTACCCACATAAGCTTTCTCCTTAAACTTAAGAGAAGAAAAAGTTGAACCCAAGGTTCCCATAGCTTTTTCAAGTTCACTAATCCTATTGGTTTGATTATCATGGATATCACAAGTTTCTAGGATAGCAATTCTTTCATCAATTCCTCCTAGGGATTTATCAAGTTTATCAGTATTATCAAGTAGCATTCCCAATTTAGTTTCAACACTTGGAAACTTTTTCTCTATGGCTTCCAACTTTTTCATGATATCCTCAAGAGAGATTTCAACTTTAGCTTCATTAACAGGTGGTGTTCCTACTAGACTCTCAATGATGCAACTAGCTTCTAAAGCAGGAGTACCTAGGAAATTACCTCCCGGAAGAGTATCAAGAACATACCTATTCCAGCTAGATAGGCCAACATAAAAGTTCCTAAGAAGGATAATAGTGGAGTGTTTCTTAATGCACCTATGATGAGCATTACTAATTCGGTACCAAGCATCATTAAAAATTTCTCCACCTTGTTGCTTAAAAGAACGAACTTCAACTTCAGGATTACTCATTTTAGTAGTAATAAAAGTAAACTAAGCAAATAGAATAAAGTAAAGTAAAGACAAGTAACTAATTTTTTTGTGTTTTTGATATAGAGCAAGTAAACAAGACATTAAGTAAAGCAACTAATTTTTTGTGTTTTTAATATAAAGCAAATAAACAATACAGAAAGTAAAACAACTAATTTTTTTGTGTTTTTGATATGAAGCAAACAAGACAGAAAATAAAATAAAGTAAAGCAAGACAATAAACAAAGTAAAGAGATTGGATGAGGAAGACTCCCCTTGCAGCGTGTCTTGATCTCCCCGGCAACGGCGCCAGAAATTTAGCTTGACACGCGTGAAGCACACGTCCGTTGGGAACCCCAAGTGGAAGGTGTGATGCGTATAGAAGCAAGTTTCCATCAGTATGAAACCAAGGTTATCGAACCAGTAGGAGTCAAGGAGCACGTGAAGGTTGTTGGTGGAGGAGTGTAGTGCGGCGAACACCAGTGAAACCGGCGCCAACGTGGAACCTGCACAACACAATCAAGATACTTTGCCCCAACGTAAGAATGAGGTTGTCAATCTCACCGGCTTGCTGAAAACAAAGGATTAAACGTATAGTGTGGAAGATGATGTTTGTTTGCGAAGAACAGTAGAGAACAATGATTGCAGTAGATTGTATTCAGATGTAAAAGAATGGACTGGGGTCCACAGTTCACTAGTGGTGTCTCTCCAATAAGATAAATAACATGCTGGGTGAACAAATTACAGGCAGACAATTGACAAATGAAGATTCAATACATATCATGATGATCACTATGAGATTTAATCAGGGCATTACGACAAAGAACATAGACCGCCATCCATCATGCATCTATGCCTAAATAGTCCACCTTCAGGTTAGCATCCGCACCCCTTCCAGTATTAAGTTGCAAACAACGAGACAATTGCATTAAGTATGGTGCGTAATGTAATCAACACAAATATCCTTAGACAAAGCATTGATGTTTTATCCCTAGTAGCAACAACACATCCACAACCTTAGAACTTTATGTCACTGTCCCAGATTCAATGGAGGCATGAACCCACTATCGAGCATAAATACCCCCTCTTGGAGTTACAAGTATCAACTTGTCCAGAGCCTCTACTAGCAACGGAGAGCATGCAAGAACATAAACAACACATATATGATAGATTGATAATCAACTTGACATAATATTCTATATTCATCGGATCCCACCAAACACAACATGTAGCATTACAAATAGATGATCTTGATCTTGTTAGGCAGCTCACAAGATCTAAACATGATAGCACAAGAGGAGAAGACAACCATCTAGCTACCGCTATGGACCCATAGTCCAAGGATGAACTACTCACACATCAATCCGGAGGCGGGCAGGATGATGTAGAGCCCTCCGGTGATGATTCCCCTCTCCGGCAGGGTGCCGGAGGCGATCTCCTAAATCCCCCGAGATGGGATTGGCGGCGGCGGCGTCTCTGGAAGTATTTCCGTATCGTGGCTCTCGGTAATAGGGTTTTCGCGACGGAGGCTTTAAGTAGGCGAAAGGGCAGCGCAGGGGGCGGCACGAGGGCCCCACACCATAGGGCGGCGCGGGGCCCACCCTGGCCACGCGGCCCTGTGGTGTGGGCGCCTCTTCGCCCCACTTCGTATCCCCCCGGTCTTCTGGAAGCTTTGTGAAAAAATAAGACCTTGGGCGTTGATTTCGTCCAATTCCGAGAATATTTCCTTTGTAGGATTTCTGAAACCAAAAACAGCAGAAAACAGGCTTCGGCATCTTGTTAATAGGTTAGTGCCAGAAAATGCATAATAATGCTGTAAAGTGTGTATAAAACATGCAAGTATTGTCATAAAAGTAGCATGGAACATAAGAAATTATAGATACGTTGGAGACGTATCACTTATCCTGTTCATATTCTGAGTCAGTTTGTATCAGCTCCTACCACTATTCACTACATTCATCTCCTCCGTGTTCTTCGTTATCTTCGTGGCACGATCACTCGTCGCCTTTTCTTTCCCCGTTCCAGCTCTCTCCAGCTCCAGTGCTACTTGGATGCTACGTGGGCGAGTGATCCTACGGATCGTCGTTCACTTTCTGCTTACTGTGTGTTTCTTGGTGGTTCGGTTGTTGCTTGGAAGACGAAGAAACAGGTAGCAGTTTCCCGTTCGAGTGTTGAGGCTGAGTTGCGGGTTATGCATAACATATGTTTCAACCAAGTGTCACAAAGGGGTACCTCTATGCCGCCTGTACAAAGATCCAAGGAGATGAATCGCATTTGATTTCTCGTTTTTAATAGATCTCAACTTAGGACATCCATACCGGGACAACATAGAAAATAGATAGTGGACTCCTCTTTAATGCATAAGCATTCAACAACGGATAATATTCTCATAAGAGATTGCGGATGAATGTCCAAACTGAAAACTTCCACCATGATACATGGCTTTGGTTAGCGGCCCAATGTTCTTCTCTAACATATGCATACTCAAACCATTTGATCATGATAAATCACCCTTACTTCAGACAAGACGAACATGCATAGCAACTCACATGATATCCAACAAAGGTAAAAAGTTGATGGCATCCCCAGAAACATGGTTACCGCTCAACAAGCAACTTATAAGAACTAAGACACATAGCTACATATTCATCACCACAATAGTTTTTAAGCTATTTTTCCCATGAGCTATATATTGCAAAGACAAAGGAATGAAATTTTAAAGGTAGCACTCAAGTAATTTACTTTGGAATGGCAGAAAAATACCACATAGTAGGTAGATATGGTGGACACAAATGGCATGGGTTTTGGCTCAAGGTGTTTGGATGCACGAGAAGCATTTCCTCTCAGTACAAGGCTTTAGCTAGCAAGGTTGTTTGAAGCAAACACAAGTATGAACAGGTACAGCAAAACTTACACAAGAACATATTGTAAGCATTATAAGACTCTACACCTGTCTTCCTTGTTGTTCAAACACTTTTACCGTAAAATATCTAGACCTTAGAGAGACCAATCATGCAAACCAAATTTCAACAAGCTCTACGGTAGTTCTCCACTAATAGATTTAAACTACATGATGCAAGAGCTTAAACATGATCTATGAGAGCTCAAAACAATTGCCAAGTATCAAATTATTCAAGACAATATACCAATTACCATATGAAGCATTTTCTGTTTCCAACCAAATAGCAATAAGTGAAGCGATCAACTTTCGCCATTGAACATTAAAAGTAAAAACAAAGAACACAAGTGTTCAAATGAAAAAGCGGAGCGTGTCTCTCTCCCACACAAGCATGATAGGATCCGATTTATTCAAAGAATTAAAATAACAAAGCGAAAATAAAAGCACACAGACGCTCCAAGTAAAGTATATAAGATGTGACGGAATAAAAATATAGTTTCACTAGAAGTTACCTGATAAGTTGTCGATGAAGAAGGGGATGCCTTGTGCATCCCCAAGCTTAGACGCTTGAGTCTTCTTAAAATATGCAGGTATGAACCACTGGGGCATCCCCAAGCTTAGAATTTTCACTCTTCTTGATCATATTGTATCATCCTCTTCTCTTGACCCTTGAAAACTTCCTCCACACAAAACTTTAAGCAAACTCATTAGAGGGTTAGTGCATAATCAAAAATTCACATGTTCAGAGGTGACATAATCATTCTTAACACTTCTGGACATTACCCAAGGCTACTGAAAGTTATTGGAACAAAGAAATCCATTCAACATAGCAAAAGAGGCAATGCGAAATAAAAAGGCAGAATCTGTCAAAACAGAACAGTCCGTAAAGACGAATTTTTCTGAGGAACTTAACTTGCTCAGATGGAAAAACTCAAAACTAATGAAAGTTGCGTAAATATCTGAGGATCACGCATGTATATTGGAAGATTTTTTTGATTCTTCTACAGAGAGAAGGACGCGAATTCGTGACAGACAGCAAATCTGTTTCTGCGCAGAAATCCAAATCTAGTATCAACCTTCTATCAGAGACTTTACTTGGCACAACAATATATGAAAATAAAGATAAGGAGAGGTTGCTACAGTAGTAACAACTTCCAAGACACAACAAAACCGTAGCAAAATAAAAACATGGGTTATCTCCCAAGAAGTGCTTTCTTTATAGCCATTAAGATGGGCTCAGTAATTTTAATGATGCTCTCGCAAGAAATAAGGGTTGAAGCAAAAGAGAGCATCAAGAAGCAAATTTAAAACTCATTTAAGCCTAACCCACTTCCTATGAAAAGGAATCTTGTAAACAAATAAATTCATGAAGAACAAAGTGACAAGCATAGGAAGATAAAACACGAGTAACTTCAAAATTTTCAGCATGTAGAGAGCTTGGTGAGGGCTAAGCCCAAGGGTGTGCCCGATCTCACGGATTTGGGTGGAATTCGTGGGGGAGGTGGATGAACACGTGGGGGAATCGTGGGGATACAACACACACACGCACACAAATCAAGTTTTCCCTCGTTGGCCTGAAACACCAACTCGATAGAGGTTGCGAGAAAAGACCTTCCGGTAGAAGTCCCGCAAAGAGATCGACAAATCGAATCTCGGGAGATCTAGAAGGGTGAAAAGACCGGAAGGTTTGATAGAAGTGCAAGCAAAAGACCAAATAGGTAGAAGTGCAAGCAAAAGATCAAACAAACGGTAGAAGTCACCAAAGAGATCTTCACGAGTTGATAAGGAGCCCGGGTGGGTACAAGATCAAGGATCTAGGTAGGGTTCCCACAAGGGTGAGCTAAGCTCAGGTTTAATTTCACATCAAGTCTAATCTCAGATCTGAGCCAACGAGGATATTTATAGGTGGGGGCGAAGGGGTAAGTTACACGCTGAAAAGTGTTGTTGTGCTGAAGTTCGATGGGGCGGAAGTTCCGGCCGTCTTGGGCGGAAGTTCCGGTCAGGGGTGGAAGTTCCGGTCTTGGGGGCCGGAAGTTCCGGCCAAGTTCCGGTCTAGTTCCGGAAATGGTCCATTGCTTCGCAGTAACATCCAGTGTTGTTTTGGCGCATTTCCGGATGTAGGGCGGAACTTGGGCGGAAGTTCCGGTGGGCGGAAGTTCCGGTCCCTCGGGGTGGAAGTTCCGGCCTGATCCATTTCTCTGGGCGCTGGAAGGCATCTGGAAGGCATCTGGGAGGCATCTGGGCGGAAGTTCCGGTCCTTGGGGGCGGAAGTTCCGGTGGGACAGAAGTTCCGGCCATCAGGGGCAGAAGTTCCGGCCTGGAGCGTCCAGCTCCTCTTTCTCCTTCTCGTCCATGATTCCGTGACATCGGCCTTGCGTCCTCGGGCCTCCATGGCATCCTCTCTTCCCTCCGTACTTGTCATCGAGTTCCTATCATCAAGACATGACAGAGTATGAAGTAGTATATCGTCCCAAATGGGCTATTCGAGGCACGCGTAAAGGAGAAGATTCACCTTGGCGTGCCGTCTTGGCCATGAAGCACATGATGCGGTGAAGACCGAAGGTCGCCCCGTATCATCTCCCCCCACTTGAAAAAGAGTCGTCCTCGACGATAGCTCTTCATGAATGTGTAAAGGAGGTAGATGACACCAACGCTTGAATGTCCCTTCACTTGTCAAGAGCCCTATGAATAGCACAAGAAAAGCAAAGCAACACTCAAAGCGTAGCCAATGTTCAACGGATTTAGCAATATGTCCCAAGTATAAGGAGGTCACCTTAGCATAATGTCGGTGTGCTCTCATGGAGAGATCTTGTGTAGTCGAAGTGTGGGGTTGAACCCATTCGTTGACGCTCATCCACAAGTCACTTGTACCTTGACACAACAAAGACCAAGCAAAGTATGTTTGTGTGTGATATTGGAGCACATCATCGATGACATGTCCTTTCATGTTCACAACACCGTTAGCACAACACAAATTTATCAAGAATAATGCATGTGCAAGGTCAATGTGTAAGAACTCCATATGAACATCTTCCAAATGTGGAAACACAAAAACTCCAAATTGTGAGACGACTATGATGTCCATCTCATGTAGAAACTCATGTGCATTATTGCACTCAAGGCATCGGAAAGACAAATTGTTCAACATCCTTGAAGCAATAAGTGGAGAATTTGGCCAAAATGCATGAGGTAGAGTGTTCAAAATAGCATCAACATGTGTGCACACAAACCATTGGAAAGAGAAATTGGTCCTCATATTTGGTGCAACCCAAGACATATCATCCAAAGAGTTCATCAAGAAGACATTTGTACAACCGAGTGTGCCAACAAACCAAATGCAAGAGAAATTGGTCAACTTGTTTGAGGCAACACCAACGGTAAGAATCACATCATCATGCTTGCCAAAGAACCATAAGAAAGAGAAATTGTTCGGCATGTTCAATGCAAAGCATGGGAAAGGTATTAGAGCCGGGTTCGATCTTGTACTCACTTGTATTATGCTCTCAAGAGATCTTTTTGTCAACTCGTGCTCAATCGAGGCAAGTAAAAGTTTGCTTTGGAAGGTGTCAAAAATGTTGTGTGTAGCATTGTCCCACACAAATGGAACAATCAAAAGGCAAGTATCGGCGGCAAAATTTGGGGCAAAATTGTTATGTGCAATGGCAAAGCTATGGAGACTTCTAGCTTGGGCAAGTATGGTTGGCATGAGCCTAGTATGGGTATCCTCAAGTGTCAAAGAATCCATTGTGATTGCCAAAGATGAAATGAGAAATCCAAAGGAGAGCAACTTGTGGTGTGACATGTGGCACAAGGTGCATAAGGTGTCTCTCACATGTATGACATGATCCTTGAGGTTCTCGGAGCATATGATGATATCATCAATACATACAACAACCATTGTGCCAACAAGATCTTTCAAGATATGTTGCATAAGAAGCAAAAGAGGTGACGAGGAATTGGACCAAACCGGAAGCTCGACAAGAAAAATTGGAAACACACGATGGCGAAGGCGTTGGGGAACATACCCTTTGGTTTGAATCCCGCGGGTTTGGTGATGGAGTTTGTCCTTGGTGGGGTAGCTCTCGATGGCACGTGTCGTCAACTCATGCTCCGTGGCGGTGGATGTTGTCGTTCGGGTACGTATACACACAATGGAGAAAACAAAAAGCGTGTGTGCATGGTAGATGAATACATCATCGATCATGATGTTCCATGTCTTGTGCACATCACCATTAGTGTCAAGCAAGATAGTATGAAATGCATGGTGATGGTGCATATGGCAAGAAGGTGCATTCATGGCATGTGGTAACTTAGGATCATCAAAAATTGAGAAGGCTATGGGGGCCATCTCATGGACAATGAAATAAGCATTCTTGCATACCAAGCATAAGAAAGAGCCATTATTCACAATTTTGGATGCAAGGAACATGGAATAGTGCAAACATTTTGGGCAAAGCATGTTTAACATGTTATCATTGTTGTCGACAACCCTATGGAAAGAGCAAGTGTTCATCAAGGGTGTCACAACACAAGCATGATCATAATCATTATCATTGCAAGCAAGCGGAGCAAATATGAAACTCTGATAGCATGGCATGTTCATGGTATCACAATCAATCAATTCCACATGATCAACAATGTTATCAAGCAAAGCATCACAAGGGAATATGAAGGAAGCATGTGACGTAGAAAATGTATCATCAAGATCATGCATGCACTCATAAGTCATTGTTATCACCAGATTTTGGCCAAATCAGGAGGTGGGCCGTAATGGAGATGGGCTTGGAAGATTACACGTGGAAGATCTCTGAAGCGGCCTTACACGAAGAGTTTGGGCTAGATTGCCCGTGTATCTGTAATATAATAGATCGCATCTTAGATTAAAAGTTAGAGTTTGTCTCGTGCACGGTGGGGATTATTCCCACGTTAGAAAGTCCCCTGGACTATAAATATGTATCTAGGGTTTATGAAATAAACAACAACCAACGTTCAACCAACCAAATCAATCTCGGCGCATCGCCAACTCCTTCGTCTCGAGGGTTTCTACCGGTAAGCAACATGTCGCCTAGATCGCATCTTGCGATCTAGCGGCAGACAAGCTCCACGTTGTTCATGCGTTGCTCGTATCGAAGCCTTGTTGATGGCGAGCAACGTAGTTATCATAGATGTGTTAGGGTTAGCATAGTTTTTCGCATAACATGCTATCGTAGTGCAACCCTTGCATATCTAGCCGCCCTTACGCCTATCTTAGGTGTAGGGGCGGCACCCCGCTTGATCATTATTTAGTAGATCCGATCCGTTATGGTTGCTCCTTGTTCATCAAGGATTAGTTTAATATCTGCAATAGTTAGGCCTTACAAAGGGTTGGAGGATCCAGCGGCACGTAGGGTGTCGTTTGCTAGTCCTAGACAGGATGTTCCGGGGATCAACCTCGTGTTGGTTTTTAGGCCTTGTCTAGGATCAGCTTACGATCACCGTGCGTGGCCGCGAGGCCCAATCCTGAGTAGGATGATCCGATTATGAGGTGAAAACCCTAAATCGTCGTAGATCTCATTAGCTTTATCTTGATCAAGCAGGACCACCATATATTCGTGCACCTCGTACGAATCATGGGTGGATCGGCTCCTTGAGCCGATTCACGGGATAACCCGAGAGCCGATCGAGGCTCGTATTTAATGTTTACGTGTATGCCATGCAGGAAACTAAGCGAGGCATCTCCATCACCTTCCTGACCAGGTATAGGTCAGGTGGCACGCCCTTGGATCAGCATCGGATGTGTGTACCAGAAGGCTTTGCGGGCCATCGCTCGGAGGGACCTCGGCCAGCCGCAGCCCTAGGTTGTTCCCGGCTCTACGGTGTTGCCCGTCGCTGCCCGCCGGTGGGTTTTGGCAGCAACACATTCTGGCACGCCCGGTGGGACAAGCTTCGTCATCGACCACATTGCCATCTACATCTGAGATGGCGGACGGCACTCCAGTCACGTACGAGGATCTGACCGACGAGCTCAAGAAGAAGTATGACGAGATCAAAGTCATCCTCGAAGCCGACCTCATCGGCTCTTTCCACAGAACCCGTTCTGTTGTGGGTATACTTCATGGGTGTACCATCGACAGTGCCTAGATCCGGCAAGCCCGGGTGGCCCACAGATGGTGATGAGGCATGTGGCCCATCGGGCGGCCCAGTTGCTGTTGATCATGAAGGAAGAAGTCCGGCCCGGGATCGATAGCTCGGATCCGTACCGACATCAGGAGTAACCCAGATCCATAGAGGCCCATGAGTAACCCGGATCCAGTACGACGTATATGGAAGGCGGATCCGTGACGTGCACGGCAAGATATTGTGCCGTAGCTAGGCTGTCTGTAATCCGGCTAGGACTCTCCATGTAAACCCTAGATCCGTGCGCCTTTATAAGCCGGATCCCGGGAGCCCTAGAGGCGAACAACAACTCATTGTAACAACGCGAAAGCGCCCGGATAATACCGGACAAGCAGAAGTAGGCCCCGTCATCGTGCGGGTGTTCCGAAGCTGGGTAAATCGCGTACCACCGTCCCGTGTGCACTCCGCCCTATGGCCCCTACTTCTTCTCCCCTCGTGAGGATCCCTCCACCGGGGTACCGTCGATTAGGCAACGAGCGGCTGGCGCCCACCGTGGGGCCTGTGGCGTCTGGAGGCCGGAACCGGGAGGGTTCCGCCATGGGAAGCTACGACGACACCATCGCTGTGGGGCGCGTCCTCTACGCCGGAAATCTGCCGATCGTCCCTCCAGATGAGTGTTGGATTCCGGCTAAGGCAAACCCCGTCAAGCTCTCCATCGTCCCAATTGGCGGCATACACATCTTCATCGGGGAAACCGTCGATTCCGACGGAAACCCACTGGTAAGTAACGCAGACGCGACCGCCGCAGAGCTGGACGCTGTCGCAAAGATCCAATCTGAGATGCAGGAGCTTCCCAAGGAAGATTCCGCCTCGGATCTGGAAATTTCAAAGCCCACCCAATCCGCCCCTGAGCAAGAAAAAACGGTGGAAGACCAATGCACACCTGGGTCTCCCAGGTGTTAGAAAAGCAGAGGTGCCACTTCGTACACTTCTTGGCCCATACCGTCGGAACCGCCCCTCAAGAAGACGGAGCTGGTCCTGAGCAGGTAGAAGCACCGGAAAACGACGCGGATCCGGATCGGGCCGAGCTCGTCGGAGAAAGCGGAACTCCGGTTGAAGAGTCGATTTTGGGCAATCCGAGCCCAATGTCCGGAGATACCCCTCCATGGATGTCGACGAGTTTTACCGCAAGCTAGGGGAGTACGGCCTCGGTGATCAGCCCGAAGTCGACTCCGCCTGGCCCTAGCGAGGTTCTCGCAACGATAGCAGCGCAGGGACAAACTGGATCTGAAGAACCAACCAGCCAATCTGACCCTCAACCATCCCACCAAGGATCTCCAATGTCTCGGGTGCGACCCCACAGGGATTCTTCCTTGGAGGAAATCCTGTCAGCTGAGGAGATGGTGGTGCGAGCAGTTCTTAACAAACCTATAACCCTGGGCGACGCCGCAGATCTGGAGGCTCTAGAGGCTACCAGACAGGAAATGCTGGCCACAGCCAAGAAGCTCGCTGATACCGAAGCCGCATTAAGGGAAGAAAGGGAACAAGCTGCAGGTCTGGCGGAAACTTTCGACAGACAGGATCGCGAAATTGCTGCTACACTCGAGCAGGTCAAGGGCATGGCGAAAGAGTGGGAAGTAAAGATGACCTATGCGCAGGCGGAGGCCGATCGAATTGTTAGAGAAGCAATCCCGCCTCGCAGGATCAACTTCGCCACGCCCGCCGAGCACCGGCCGCTGGAAACCCCAAAGGACAACATGCTAAAAGCTGCGGAACTATTGAAGAAGAAGGACGAAGAGGTTGATATCAACTATCTTCGCACACTCATCGCTTCAGCAATGCAGCAGCAAAGCAAGGTGGATACTTCGCGCAGGTTGGAATCCAATCCGGATAACTGTATATCTACCGCGCAGAAGGACGCCCGCGCTGATCGGCGACCCGATGATGAATCACACACCGGATCCTCGGAGCGCAGAAGGAAAGCCAGGGAACACCCAAATCCGATCCCCGTACCATCAAAGACGCCACCGTCAGATCCAAGAAAGGGAAAGGATGCAATGTACTCTGGACGGGACAAGTACCACAACCCCTCTCCTCCGCTCAACGGTTACCCGCGACCCCCTCGCCGCCGTAGTCCAGCCGGAAACACCAGGCCCTCAGGGCATGGTGGGATTGTTATCCGCGACAACGTGCTGCCAAGAAACGAAACGAGGGAGCGCTCGCCGGAACCTCGCCGGAATCGGAACAATGTTCGTGAGACCGAGCCCGGGAGGAGTCGGAATGAGGAGCGGGACCCGAGCCTCGCCGGAGCCGCGACCGGAGCCTCGCCGGAATGACCGGGGCAGCCGGCGCCACGGCGAAGGCAGCCACGAAGCCGGAGCCGGCACCGAGGAAGGCCGAGGAGTGTCAGAAGGCGGAAGCAAGAAATCGAACCGCCCACCTCGCAGGTCTCCCTCACCACCACCTAGCGGTGGCGGCGGAGGTGGAGGTGGAGGCAACGGTCGAAGATCTCGTTCTCGCTCAAAGTATCCTCGCCACGGCTCACGCGACGCACGGGATCGCCTCAACGAATACAGAACCGACTACATTGGTCCGAAGTGCTTTGGTAGGATGATTCGAGAGGAACCAAAGCCAAGGATGAACCTCAAGCTACCCGGAAACCTGAAGCATTATGATGGCACCGAAAGGCCGGATACCTGGATTGAGGATTACTATAATGCTGTAACCTTTGCCGGAGGAACCCCTAACATCGCCTGCCGCATGCTTCAGTTGTACCTTGTAGGTCCAGCCCGGATCTGGCTCAGCGACCTCGAGAAAAATTCCATCTTTTGCTGGTTTGACCTGAAGAACGCTTTCGAGAAACACTTCAGGGGCACATACAAGAGACCTGCCACAACAAGCGACCTGCAGGCATGTATCCAGAAGAAGGGCGAAACATCGAGGAATTTCCTCACCCGATGGTTGGCATGCAGAAACGAGTGCGAGAACGTCGACAACCGCACGACAATGCACGCCTTCATTGGGGGCTTGCGGCGAGGAGGATTGCTGCGACACAAGCTAACTTGCTTGGTCAATGCAAATAAGCGACGTTGGACGACATGATCACCATCGCCGGCGATCACACTGCCGCCGATGATGACGCGAGGCGGTGATCTCGCAGCCACGGCAATCCCCTGCATCGGCAAAAGAAGAACCGTGACAACGGTAGCGGCAGCGAGCCATAAGCGCAAGAACCACGATGACCGGAAGAGTGGCGGATCCGAGATGATCGCCATGGCGTTTCAACGCGGAGGTTCGGGAGGCGGCAGAGGACGCGGACGGGGAGGCGGAGCCGGCAGGGGTCGGCAGCGATACCTCCGAGGTCACAGCTGGCGGATCCCGCGCCCCGCAAACTTATGAGGAGTACAGAGACATGCCCTGCCTGGCCCATCTGGATCCGGCTACAGGGAAGTCCACTCACACCAACCGCAACTGCAAGTGGGTCAATGATCTAAAGAACGACCCGGAGGCAGGATACAAGCGCGCCCGGAAGCACCGCCCACGCGGCAAAGGTGGCAAGGGAAAGAACAAGGACAAAGAAGATGATAGTTCCGAGGCGATGGATGAGGATGATAACTCGCCGGACCCCAAGGCAGGATCCGCAGGAAAATCCAACCCATTCGATAAAAAGAGCGTGGGGGCTTACCACACTTTCCTCGGAACCCCAACAGTCCGCGCTACCAAGTCAGCTACCCGGATCCTGAACGCCACAGTTCCGGCTGTGCCGCAGTATGTCAGGTGGTCGGAAGTCCCGTGCACATTTGACAGGGAGGATCACCCTGCCGTTGTGCCAAAAGAATGCTACGCCTTGGTTGTAAGTCCCCGCATAGACGGGTATGACTTCTCCAAGTGCCTCATGGATGGTGGGGCCAGTCTGAACATCATGTACCTGGAGACTCTAGAGCGGATGAACCTCACCAAGGAACAGCTCAAACATAGCAACACTGAGTTTCATGGCGTGGTTCCGGGTAAGAAGGCGAATTCCCTCGGCAGCATAACACTTCCCGTGGCTTTTGGCGATGTTCATAACTTCCGCCAAGAGAAGATCACGTTTGAAGTTGTGCCCTTCAAGAGCTCCTACCACGTCATCTTCGGCAGGCCCACCTACCACAAGTTCCACGCAAGAGCGTGCTACATCTACAACAAGCTCAAGATTCCGGGTCCTAAAGGTATGATTACCGTATCCGGAGACTACAAAAAGGCTCATGAGTGCGAGTTAGGCGAAGCCGCCTTCGCGAGTCCGTGATATCCGGAGAAGAGCTGAAAGGCTACGGAGCCGCGGTGGATCCGGCCGAGATGCGAGACCACCAAGAAGCAGATCTCCGAGCAGAAAACCTCCTTCAAGGCCGCGATAGAAACCAAGAAGCACGACCTCATCCCAGGCGACTCTTCCAAGCAGGTTTCGATCGGAGCCAACATGGACCCCAAATAGGAAGACGCGCTTGTCGAGTTCCTCCGCGCTAACATGGATATCTTCGCATGGCAACCTTCTGACATGTCCGGAGTACCTAGGGAACTCGCCGAGCACTACCTCAACATAAATCCGGGGGCCAAACCGGTGAAGCAAGCTATGCGACGCTTTGGAGACAAGAAGCGCCGCGCCATAGGAATGGAACTAGCAAAGTTACTAGAAGCGAGGTTTTGTAATGGAAGTTATCCACACCGATTGGGTCGCGAATCCCGTCCTTGTACCCAAAAAAGACACCGAAATACTAAGAATGTGCATCGATTACTACGGCTTGAACAAGCATTGCCCGAAGGATCCGTTCCCCTTGCCGCGCATTGACCAAGTCATTGATTCGACGGCGGGGCGGAACTTCGTGTTTTCTTGATGCGTATTCCGGGTATCATCGAGATCCGGATGAAGGAATCCGACCAAAAGGCGACTTCATTCATTACCCCGTTTGGCACTTACTGCTATGTTACCATGCCTTTCGGTTTGAAAAATGCAGGTGCCACCTACCAACGAACGATGCAGCGATGCCTGAAGGACCAAATTGGCCGAAACGTGCACGCTTACGTCGACGACATCGCGGTCATGACCCGGAAAGGATCCGACTTGATCAGCGACCTCACAAAAACCTTCGACAACCTCCGCAGGTACAAGATGATGTTGAATCCGCTGAAGTGCGTTTTTGGCGTGCCAGCCGGAAAACTCCTTGGCTTCATAGTCTCTCACAGAGGCATTGAGGTTAACCCGGAAAAAATCAAGGCAATCCTGTGCATCAAACGGCCAACTTGTCTCAAAGATGTGCAACGACTTACCGGTTGTGTCGCAGCAATCAGTAGGTTTGTTAGCCATCTTGGCGAGAAGGCGCTACCTCTGTACAAGCTGCTGAAGAAAACAGACAAATTCGTCTGGGACGACGCAGCTGACGCAGCTCTTCGAGGGTTGAAGGAAATACTCACCTCCCCACCTATCTTGGCAGCTCCAGCAGAGTCAGAGCCAATGCTCCTTTATCTGGCAGCTACCAACAAAGTCATCAGCCTCGTCATCGTGGTGGAGCGAAAGGAAGAAGGTCATGAATATGACGTCCAAAGACCTATCTACTACATTAGCGAGGTGCTGACGGAGTCAAAACAAAGATACCCTCACTTTCAGAAGCTAGCCTATGGAGTGTTCCTGGGCAGCCGGAAGCTGAGGCACTACTTCCAAGAGCACCCAGTTACAGTTGTGAGCAAGGCTCCGCTGTCAACAATTCTTAACAACGCTGACGCAACAGGACGTACGGCTAAATGGGGCATCGAATTATCTGCCTTCGACATCGCTTACAAGCCTAGGACTGCGGTCAAATCCCAAGTCTTGGCAGATTTCGTCGCAGATTGGACAGAAGCTCCGGATGCAAGTCTGGAGCCGGAACCAGAGACATGGGTCATGCACTTCGATGGATCCAAGCAGCATCAAGGCTCGGGAGCCGGAGTCACCACGAAGTCCCCCACGGAGAAGAAGCTGCAGTGCGTTCGCGGATCCACTTTGAAGCTACAAACAACGTGGCGGAATATGAGGCTCTACTACACGGTGCTGCGCATCGCTAAGGAAATTGGGATCAAGCACATCATATGCTTGTGGAGATTCCGACCTGGTGGCACAACAAGTAGCCGGAACACTGGAACGCCGAAACTCCGTCATGGCGGCCTACAGAGACGAAGTTGATGAGATCGCCAAGTGCTTCCTCGGATACGAAGTCAAGTACGTCAGGAGAGACGATAACACAGCGGCAGACATGCTATCCAAGCTCGGATCCGGCAGGAAGCAAATTCCGCCTGGCATTTTCTTGGAGCATCTCCGGATACCCTCGGTGAAGGGCGCTAACCCGGAAAACCCAGAAGTGGCAGTGTCTCCGGCTAGGGAAGTGATGGCTATCATCCCGGCTTGGACACAGCCTTTCCTGGATTACCTCATTGATCAGAAGTTGCCAGAGGATGAGGTCCTCGCAAGACAGATCGTCAGACGAGCAAGATCCTACACAATTGTTGATGGACAGCTCTACAAACGAAGTGCAGCAGGGGTATTTCTCAAATGCATCTCCAATCAAGATGGCATTGAAATCCTCAGAGAGATCCACGCGGGGACTGCGGGCATCATGCCGCCCCGGATCGCTCGTTGCAAAAGCTTTTCGGTTAGGTTTCTACTGGCTCACAGCTAAAGAAGACGCTGACAAAATAGTCAAGACCTGCCGAGGTTGTCAGTACTACGCTACTCAACCAAACGCTCCAGCCCAAGAGCTGAAGACCATACCTATCACCTGGCCATTTGCGGTGCGGGGGCTCGATATGGTTGGTAAGTTAAAAAGATCATCTCCTGGCGGTTTTGAATACCTCCTGGTCGCTGTTGACAAGTTCAGCAAATGGATCGAGGCTAAGCCAGTGAGAAAAGCCGATGGTGCTACGGCACTAAAATTTGTCTGCAGCCTCGTGATGAGATTCGGCATCCCACACAGCATAATCACAGATAACGGCACAAACTTCGCTCAAGGAGAGTTGAGGGATTATTGTGAAACGATGGGGATACGGCTAGACCTTGCATCTGTGGCTCACCCACAATCCAATGGTCAGGTTGAAAGGGCTAACGGCCTAATATTATCAGGAATTAAACCACGCCTTGAAGAACCGCTGCGACGAGCAGCAGGAGCTTGGGCCGATGAGTTGGAAGCTGTCCTGTGGAGTTTACGAACTACCCCCAACAGATCAACAGGGTTTACCCCTTTTTTCCTGGTATACGGATCCGAAGCCGTGCTTCCCTCCGACATCATCCACGACTCACCGCGAGTTTCCGCCTACAATGAAGAAGCGGTGACGAGGCCGGACGGCTATCTGTGGACCCGATCGAGGAAGCTCGGAACTTAGCCGACCAGCGTTCCGCCATCTACCAGCGAAGCTGCGACGCTATCACAGTCGTCGAGTTCGGAAACGCTCCTTCATGGCAGGAGACCTGGTCCTCCGCCTTCGACGGGTGAAAGACCATAAGCTGCAATCTCCTTGGGAAGGACCCTTCGTCGTTAGCAAAGTGCTTCATAACGGGTCGTACTACCTTGTTGATTTCCGCGAGCTGAGAGATAGACCTGCTAGCGGCACCGGAAACGCAAGCGTGAGGATCCGGATGACATCTACGATGAAACAGATCGCCCTTGGAATATCGCACAGCTACGTCCTTTCTACACTTAGCATATATTTTCCGAGTTACAAACTCTGTAATAGTTATACATGATCAATGAAATAAAGCTTATGGTTCACTCTCTGAGTCTTTTACCTCCTTTAATTGTTCATTTTTAGATCGTGTATGTTTTCCGACTAAAACCGCAGAGCTGGATTCTTCCGCCTAGGCGTGTATGAAAGTTGTGATTTTCAAAATCGTCCTTTAGGACGTAAGCTTAAGTTTTCTGATTAAATTGTTGTCTGTTGCAAACTTGTGGATTCCTAGTAGCGATTTCCGGCACCTACGCCTGGGGGCTTGTTTCCGCGGTTTTTGACGGACTGCCATTGGGCTTCGTCGCCGCTGGCGAGCGTTTCCGGCTAAGGTTTTCCGGCTCGCGGAAGGTCAAGCGGGCAAGCCGGAAAACGACGAAATCAGCACTTGCTTTCCGACATAAAAACGAAACATGCACATAACATTAACGGATAGCAGGATAAGTGTTTCCGCCCCATGCATAATCGTTTCGTTCCTAGCTACTTAAGAATTTAAAGTATTATTACAAACCCACTACGGGGCCAAAATGATGCAACTTGTTTCATTGTTTAAAACAGGAACTCTACTCGGAGTCCTCCTCTTCAGATTGCTGGTAGGTGGAGCCGTCGTCGCTATCACCAGATCCGGCTCCGGAGTCGTCATCAGAGTTTCCTCCGGAATGCTCGCCGCTTGACCCGGATCCTTCCCCATAATACTCCGGCTCACCTGCTTCCTCCTCTGCATCGGAAAACCCTCCGGGCAGATCGTGCTTGTTATACCAGAACGAGTGATCCACTCGCCTGACAAACAACTGCTCGTAGCCTTCGGTTTCCGCGAGGAGGGCACCCATATCGGAATCCTTGGGGGCTCCGCGTGCAACATCCGCCAAATTGAGTGAGGGGAAGTGAGCCTTGCAGGTGGCCAGGACTAGGGAGGCGGCTCCGCGTGCTGAAGATTTTTGCCAGTCTCTGATGAAATCCAGCACCTGTTGCATAAGTTTGGTCATCGTGTCAATGATCGTGGTTTTGGCTTTCTTCAGAGACAGAGTCTTGGCAACTCCGCGACAGGCTTGGAATAACGCGTCGATTGAAATCCGCGCTTCATCGTATGCCTCCGTCCTCTTCAGGTTTGACTCTTTTGACCACTCAAAGCCGAGGCTTGCTGTGGAAGAAAGAGGTTCAGTTCTGTTAGAGAAAAGCATGCAAGATGGTTGGAGCAGGACGTGGAAACGACACTTACGGAAGATAAGTTTGTCAATGGCCTCCGCCTCCGCTTCTAAAACTTTGTTCTTGGCTATCACGGAAATCACGCGGCCTTGGCTCCTCTCCAGTTTTTCATTTAGCTCCGCCAGGTCGCGGGTATGCTTCTCGGAGAGCTCTTTCCTCGCCTCAATCTCCTTACTGGAGGATTCTTGAATGAAGGTTTTGAGGGATTCGTTCTCCGCCTCAAGCACCTTGACCTTGGCGGATAGCTCATCAAGCGAGGAGTGCTTGGCAGTTTCTTCTGAAGGCAGAAAGTTGCACATATTATGCATCCTGGGCGGTTATATCAGCACAAAGAGTAAAGACCTGGATCTCGTACCTTGAAGGCGGGTCTCAAGCAGCTGGATAGCCTTTTGGCTATTTTCCGCGTTCTGGCGCAGCCCCTCGATCTCCGTAATTTGCTCTAGCACGTGCACGCGCAGATCTTCGTGCAATTTCCGCGTGGTCTGTGAAGCGGCAAGGAGTTAGTCGGATATTAAAAATCTTGGGGGCTAGCGAAGAATTCAAAGTCTTGGGATAAAAAAATTTAAAATTCCGCCAAAAAGTACACTGCGGGAAGCATCGGCTAATACATGTTACACGGAAATATATCACCCAATGCTTGGGGGCTAGTATTACCTGCCGCACTTCCTTGTGCTTGGCGAAAAAATCCTTCAGGCTGTCCTCCAGGTTTGCGAGCTCTCGCATCTCCTCGTCCGGTTTTCCCCACACCTCGTTCAGCCTGGCGGAAACCTCCGCGTGACGTTGTGCAAGGGTAAGTTTTTGGAGGGACGGAGTTGGTTGGAGGTTGACTCGAGTCGCGTTGGTAACTTGGAGGAGCTTAACTTTTTGCTCCTGATCCTCTCTAGTGGGCCCCGTGAAAGCGGAGCTTGGCTGCTCTGGCGGAGGAACGGGTGAGGAGGTCCCCTTGGCGGAGTCGCCATGGTGGGCGGGATCCTCAGGAAGGTCATCAAGGTCGATGATGTCCTTCGGGTCCGGCTTGCTGGCAGATGAAGCTTTAGGCGGAACTTCAACCTCGGGAGTAATTGGAAAGGAGGCCGGAGATGGCCTGGCTCTCTTCTTTGGGACCCTTGGGGCCTTGGGGGGCTGGCTTCCGGAGCTTCAGAAAAAACATAAAAGTAAGTTTGAGCGTGAAACCAGAACTTGGATCTCGGAAATAGGAGCTCACCCGGAAGGTTTGAAGAAATGCTGGATGGCAGGTTGCCCCTTGTTGCTGGTATTAATCAGCGAGAGGCGCTTCTTCTCCGCCTCCGCTTTCCGGGTAGCCGCAGTGCTAAGCACTTCGCGGGGGCGTTTCGCGTGGGGGTTGGAAGGAGCTGGCTTCTTCCTCTTAGCAGGGCGTGGGGCTTCAGGAGCTTCCGCCTCCGATGCGACATCCGGATCCGTGTTACCGGTGGAAGGAACCCGGAGGAGAATTCCGAGTTCGCTTTCTTCAAGCGCCTCGAGCTAATGCAAAGTTAAACACTTAGACAAAAAAGTAGATGCGAAGAGAGACAAAGGATTAGTCGAGACGACGTACCGCGGTTCCGGAATCATTCATATGAATGTCTTTATTGCACACGTGAACGTGAAGTTCACGTGGGATTTTGATGAGGAGCCGGATCCTCTTGTCGATGGCGTCGGCGGAAAGATTATCTTTTGTGGTGCGCATTACGTCATCGCGCCCTGTGTATTGGAACATCAGGCGGTTCCTCTGTTGGAGCGGTTGGATCCGTTTGGTGAACCAGGAAAGGGTTAAGTCCTTCCCCGTCAGCCCCTCTTCCGTCAGCTTACAGATCCGCCTGACGGCGCGTGTGAGCTGGGGCGATTCGGAAAGGTGGGGGCAGTGCGACCATGCCGGAATCTCGGTGGCGGGGCAGTTCTTGAAAGGCGGAAGCTTCTTCTCGCTCGCGGGGTCAGAGACGTCCTTCAAGTAGAAGAAACCCCCGGACCAGTACCTCGCGGATTCGTGACGGTCGGTGGGGGGGTAGACGCGACCCGGGCGGAGTATGAAGGTGATGGATCCGCAGGTGGCCAACTCGGAAGTCTGGCGGATCTTCTCCTTCTTGACAGTAAAAAAATATTGGAACAGAGAGAGCTCGGGGGTTACCCGGAGATGGCCTTCGCAGAGGGTGACATGGTTGCTGATGGCAAGCACGCTATTCGGAGATATGTTGTGGGGCTGGAGCCCATACGTCTTCAGAATCTCCAGGAAGAAGTCCGAAGGCGGAAAGGAAAAACCGCGCTCCACCAGTGCCTTCGTCAGCACCATTTCGTCATCCCTCGGAGCTGGAGCTAGTTCATCTGGAACCGACCTCCAGCTTCCGGGTTGCAGGAAGCCCTCCGCCTCGAGGTTCTTCAGCTCCATCTCGGTGGTGGTGCAGGGCCACCATTTTCCCTTAGCTTCGGAGTCTCGCTTGCGAGCTTTCGACTTTTTGGCGACCTCTTCCGCCTGGTGCTCCGTTTGACCCGCCCCGGAGGCTATCTCCGGGTGAGCAGAGGTCCCCTCAGCCTCCTTGCCGGAATCCTTTGAAGGTTCCAGCCTGACTGGAATAAAGGGAGGTGGGGCGGAGGAGATTGGGGTCGCCATGATTGGTTCCGAGGTCGGAGGCGGAGTTGTTGAAGACATCTGAAGAGAAAAGAGTTTGGCGGAAACTTTCTTTAGTCGGATCCTACGTTATCTTCCCCGAAGTTCACCCCTACCAACTACGGCGCGAAAGTGAAGCTCGAAGACTTACCGTAATGGCGTATGTGGCGGTCGGAGTTGCCGGCGACGAGTTTTCTGCGCGGTGGTTCACCGGAGTTAAGAACACGAAGAACACTGCGGTGGTGGGCTCGCTCCGGCGATGCTCCGGCGACTATTCCGGCGGGTTCCGGCACGGCGGAGGAAGAGCTCACGGGCGGCGCTCGGCAGAGAGGTGAGAAGGGGGTGAATGAGGGGTAAAGGGTTGACGGTGGATATTTATAGGCTGGGGGACGAGATTCGTGCTCCGCATCCTGTGGTCGGAACGCAAGCGTCGCACCGTTGGATGTGTGACACGTGTCCCAAACCCTAACAGTAAAAATGGCTAGAGATAAGTTACCGCACAAATCGCGCGAAAATGGCGCCAGAATTGGCGGAACCGTTTGAGTCTTTTAAGATTCCGGGTAATCGCGTGAGGATAAGTTGGCTCTCATTTGTAAGCAGGGAGTAACCCGGGAATGTTCTTTGGAACGTCGATGGATGAAGTCCCGCAGGATGGGAGCATTTTCCGGCTCTAAGTTGGAAAAAGAAGAAAATGCGAAGTTGGAGTTCTTCATGTTTCTCCGCGTTACCAACATTTGCCGGAGGTCATGATGGATTAGCAAGGCGGAAACAGCAGGTGAAACTCGGAGAACTCTAGGGGACTCTTGTTGTGGGTATACTTCATGGGTGTACCATCGACGGTGCCTAGATCCGGCAAGCCGGGTGGCCCACGAGATGGTGATGAGGCATGTGGCCCATCGGGCGGCCCAGTTGCTGTTGATCATGAAGGAAGAAGTCCGGCCCAGGATCAGTAAGCCGGATCCGTACCGACATCAGGAGTAACCCAGATCCATAGAGGCCCATGAGTAACCCGGATCCAGTACGACGTATATGGAAGGCGGATCCGTGACGTGCACGGCAAGATATTGTGCCGTAGCTAGGCTGTCTGTAATCCGGCTAGGACTCTCCATGTAAACCCTAGATCCGTGCGCCTTTATAAGCCGGATCCTGGGAGCCCTAGAGGCAGAACAACAACTCATTGTAACAACGCGAAAGCGCCGAGATAATACCAGACAAGCAGCAGTAGGCCCTGTCATCGTGCAGGTGTTCCGAAGCTGGGTAAATCGCGTACCACCGTCCCGTGTGCACTCCGCCCTATGGCCCCTACTTCTTCTCCCCCTCGTTAGGATCCCTGCACCGGGGTACCGTCAATTAGGCAACGACACGTTCACATGGCATCGGGTGGAAGGGGTTCTCGCCTAATGGTGCACTAGATGGGATAGACCTCTCTGCCCCGTCGGAAGAACGCACCAGGTCCCTGCGGCAGGAGATCAACTACTTGGTGGCTCACTCGCTACACCGCCACTGCGAGAACCTGGTAAACACGTTGGAGCGTGTCGCTCTTCGCGTGATCCGAGGAGATCATGAGGCACCGGTACTCGCCGTCGGGACCAGCTCTCGGGACGCATCAAGGAGAGTTGCCACTCCGGTCCCGTCCACCGCTGCCATTTGCGTTGGCGGCACCGGAAGGTGCCGGCTTCACCGGCATTCGTCGTCTACAAGATCGGTGGTGACCCTAGTGACTACCAGTTCTTGCACGAGGCGCCTAAGGAGATCCCTCACGGGTACACGTGCACGTATGTGCCAGATTGCGGTAGCGGGCGCTCACAAACCAGGCCACAACATCGGGGACTTACGGGAAAACAGGAGGGACGTCGACAGCAGATCTTGAGAAGCGAGACGTGGCTAACTAAGTACGCCACCCCGACGAACCTCCGGAGCTCAGCTCCTGCAGGTTGGCTCGGAGCTGGAAAAGCAAACATGGCTGGCTAAGTACGCCACCCCGGCGAATCTTCGGAGTTCAACTCCTGCGGCCAGGCACGGTGGATCGGATCAGCAACATACTGAGAGACCAGTTCGGCATGGTGCCGAAACGGAGGACAATCGGCTATTCCAAGCCGTACCCCGACGAATACGAATTGGTCCCGCTACCACCCAAATATCGGCTCCCTGATTTCTCCAAATTCAGTGGATCAGATGGTTCCAGCTCCATCGAGCATGTGAGCCGATATTCGGCGTAGTTAGGAACAGCCTCAGCGTCGGATCCACTACGTGTGAGGTTCTTCGCACAGTCCCTCACAGGATCGGCTTTCGTGTGGTACACTTCGTTGCCACCAGACTCAATCCGGACTTGGAAGCAGTTGGAAGAACAGTTCCACATGCAGTATCACTCAGACGCTTCCGAGTCTGGCCTTGCCGATCTAGCACAAATACGTCAGAAGCGTGGAGAAACTGTGGCAGAATACATCCAGCGCTTCAGAAATCTTAGGAACCGATGTTATTCGGTTCGTGTGACTGAAAAAGAAGCAGTCGAGTTGGCAGTGGTGGGCCTTGCATCGCAAATCAAGGACGTGGCCTCTCAAGCAGACTACCCTTCACTGGCGCACATGGTTCAGAAACTGTCAGCATATGAACAGCGCCACCCGGACTTGTACCAGGATAAATTCAAGCGTGCGATAGTCCCGGTCGAGGCAGAGGAAGACGAAGTTTCTGCGGGCGATCAAGAAGTAGCAATGGCTGAATGGATTCGGGGGGCAACCCCCGTGTCCTGCAAATGGGTTAAGCCACCAGGTCCGCCCAGAGGCTTTGATTTTGACGTGACCAAAACTGAGCAAATCTTCGACCTCCTACTCAAGGAGAAGCAAGTTGAAGATACCCGAAGGCCTCAAAATCCCCACGGTACGGAGAGCTGAACGGAAAGCCATACCGCAAATGGCATAACTCGGTCTCCCATGCCACCAACGACTGCAGGGTGTGGCGTCGGCGGATCCAAATGGCGATAGAACAAGGACGTCCGATTTTCAACCGGTACGCCATGAAGGTCGATACCCACCCCTTCCCCGCCGTTAACATGGTGGAGTGCACTTACCCCGAAGGTTGCCAGCCGGGATCCTCGTTCAGCATCAACATGGTAGAACCCGGACACCACGGCCGGCAAGGACGGAGACGAGGGCGGCTGCTCTCGTAGCAAGGACACGGAGGAAGCCGCTCCACGCGATCGGCTCCGGCACGACCGGCAAGCGCTACATCACAGAGGGAGAAGTGAGGAATGTAAGATATCAGCGACCTCTCTCTGATCACCTCCTCAACAAGTACGTGAGTCAGTATGACCAACGCCGACGATCCAGCGATGATGATGAAAGGGAGCGTCTGGCTAGAGAAGCCAGAAGACATCGTCGGCATGATCGCGATGAGGAGGAGTACGAGCGCCGTGCCAAGGAAAAGTCGAGGGAGCGAGACGACGAGGATAGGCACTGGGACTGCCCCTTCTTCAGACACTGCTGGGATTCAGGAATGAGCCGATTGCCTACAATCGGCAATTGCCCAGAATGCAACCAGAATAAGAAGGAGGCAGCCAACGTGTCCGTGTTCAAACGTCTAGGGCCTCTCCCACCACAAAACAAACGCGCTGAGTCCCCTCGGATGGAAGATCTCGAGGATTCGGAAGACGAGGGAGAAGAAGAAGACAGGTACCACCGTCCAAGGTGGTGCCCTGATGGACTCAGCCGTTCTCAAAAGCGCAGGGTTCAGCGACTGCGTGGCTTGGAGGAAGCCGAAAGGCTATACCTGCACACGCTAAGGAAAGCGCGGCCTGATCTGGCCGCCAAGGTCCAGCGGACCCTGGATGAGGAGGGTCGACCACGGAAAATGGAGTGGCGCCCCAAGCAAAGGAAAGCCGATGATGAAACATCGGCTGGCACAAACATGGTGTTCATCCTCCCTTCGGAGTTCAGTGCTCCAGGATTAGACGAGGCACCTGTGGCACAACTTGACTGCGGCCCACGGCCGGTTATCTTTGAGAAGCCACGAGAAAGAAGCTACAGACATCTGAAGGCCCTGTACTTGCAAGGTTACATCGACGGGAGGCCTGTCAATAAGATGCTGGTGGACACCGGAGCGGCAGTCAACATTATGCCATACTCTATGCTACGTCGGTTGGGACGCTCTAGCTTGGATCTGATCAGGACCAACGTAACATTGAGTGATTTCAATGGCCAAGCATCTGACGCACAATGTGTCCTGGACGTGGCTCTAACCGTAGGAAGGAAAACTATCCCTACGACGTTCTTCATCGTCGATAGCAAGAGCACCTATGCTGTTCTGCTAGGAAGAGATTGGATCCACGCCAACTGTTGCATTCCCTCCACGATGCACCAATGCATAATACAGTGGGATGGAGATGAGGTAGAGGTCGTCCAGGCCGATGACTCAGCCGAAATTTCGACGGCTGGCATGAACGCGTGGGAAGCAGCAGGCCAAGAACCCCTCTCAGGTATAAATTTGGACGACTGCGAGTGCATCGACGTGACGAAGGGAAGGGTTAGGCTGGTTTTATCCACTGGCCTGACCGTGTAGCAAGAGCAGAACGATGAACAAATGTGGCGAGGCCGATCCTTGGGATCGGCTCCCAAAGATCTATGAAGGAACATTACAAAACCTTCATTGAAGCGCTTCAATCAGTATGGAGGCCGATTCCAGCAATCGGCCAAAATTATCCTCACCACATGTTCTGCTTGTGTTCAGCATCAATCTACTTGGCAGCGGTTTTTTTACGTCAGCTATTAAGTTAAAGAAGAATCAACATTGGTCCTACCAGAGCCGACGTGCAAATACAATGCCTTGGCTGAACTACAGAGCCGATATCTGCAGTTACCTGACAGATTCGGCTCGGGGGGCACCTAATCAGATGAACATGTGCAGATGAACTTTTGTACAGTGAGACACTGGGGGCCGATAAAAAATCGGCCAGAGAAAAAAAACTAAGAAACGGATGCTACGCAGGATCTATTGGCTGCGTGTTCAAAGCTGTGGGGCCTTCTGCTTTCTCGAGGGGGCAAATAATGGGAGCTTCCTTAGCTGCAATGAGCCGATTGCAACGGTACTATCAGAAGTCAATGTTGGCGTACAACATCGGTTCAACAGGGGAAGAGGCAATCGATGGGGTCGAGAGCGGCTGACTCGGCAAGGTGGCTACTTCAGAATTATCTGAGTTCCAAACCTTTGGTCTGATCTATGCATCCTCATCAGTATTCTCGCCTTGGTCGAGGCTCGGGGGCAGCTGGCCCGGTAGATGCTCTGTTTAGGAGCCGATTGATATGTCATCGGCTCATCCTTCGTGGCAACCTTCTTCACAGAATGATGAGTGCAGGCAGAAGAGGATCGCTGAGACTGGTGGGAGAAATTTAAGGGCTCTCTTGAAGATTCCACATTATCTACCAGATCTTAGGATCATCAGTTGAAGAATCGAAGGGTGGATTTTAAAGGGCCGATGCGTTGCTATCGGCTCGTGAAGCATTGGCTAAGGGGACAAATCGGCTAAATCAGCATAAAGAACATCGGCAAAATCAAAGGAAATTTTTCATTGATGATAAGATTTCTTACAAAGAGAAGCCGATTGTACAGCAAAAGGGACAGATTGCTACTGCTAATCCTATTCTAGTAGGTCCCTATTCTAAGGGCTGTTGCCGTCTTCGCCGTCGCTGGGTAGCTGCCTTCATTGCTGCTATCGACGAATCCCTCGGTGCTGCTACTGTGACCTTCAGTGGAGGCTTCTTCCTCGTCATCATCATCGTCCTCGTCTGACCAAGCCCAGCCACGGATGCGCCGTGGCGGCGGTTCGTCGGAGGAGGTGTCGTCCTCCTGTTCCTTCTTCATGTCGGAGGAGATGTCTTCGTCTTCGTCATCCTCTTCTTCTTTGGTGACGGAGGCGAATTTACCTCGGAAGGGAGGGTCGTCGTCGTCGCTCTCCGCCTCCAGTGCTCCGTCAACCAGGTACCGAAGGTCATATTCCCCGTCGGTTAGGGGCATGGCCCCATCTGACCAGACGAGGTCCTCGCCCTCTGGCACGAAATCGAAGTCCCACTCCTGCTTGTCCCAATGCTTGGGGGCACGACGGTTGTACGCCTCCATCTGGTCATGCTCTGGAATTGACTCGCTTGAGGAAGAGGATTGGAGGGAAACGGAAGAGGAGGAAGAAGAAGGCATTGCTACAGGGGGAGAGGGTTTTTGGGTGCCGATAGCTAGAACAGAGGAAGGGGATGAAGAGGGCTAATCGATCGGCATGGTTAAATAATGAGGAGCCTGGTGGAGATTTAATGCCATTGCAGTTTCCGAGGAGGTGATGCTAAAGCTATCGAATTTTTCAGAGAAGCTGAGAAGACAGGGCGTCATGATGAAGGATACTGCAACGGTTCTGCTCTGCCACGACATGACCCTTCGAAGAAAAAACAAGAGTGGTTTTGAAATTATCATTACCAAAACCAGGGGGGCATGTGTTATCACCAGATTTTGGCCAAATCAGGAGGTGGGTGATGTCTACGGTCCCCCTCCTTTCCTGTAGACAGTGTTGGGCCTCCAAGAGCAGAGGTTTGTAGAACAGCAGCAAGTTTTCCCTTAAGTGGATCACCCAAGGTTTATCGAACTCAGGGACGAAGAGGTCAAAGATATCCCTCTCATGCAACCACTGCAACCACCAAGCAAGAAGTCTCTTGTGTCCCCAACACACCTAATAGGTGCACTAGTTCGGCGAAGAGATAGTGAAATACGGGTGGTATGAATATATATGAGCAGTAGCAACGGTGCCGGAAAATAGCTTGCTGGCGTGTAGTTGATGGTGGTAGTATTGCAGCGATAGTAACACGGTGAAACGATAAACAAGCGATAGTAACGCAGCGGTATTTAGGAACAAGGCCTAGGGATTAGACTTTCACTAGTGGACACTCTCAACATTGATCACATAACAGAATAGATAAATGCATACTCTACACTCTTGTTGGATGATGAACACATTGCGTAGGATTACACGAACCCTCAATGCCGGAGTTAACAAGCTCCACAATTAATGTTCATATTTTAGTAACCTTATAGTGTAAGATAGATCAAAAGACTAAACCAAGTACTAACATAGCATGCACACTGTCACCTTCATGCATATGTAGGAGGAATAGATCACATCAATACTATCATAGCAATAATTAACTTCATAATCTACAAGAGATCATGATCATAGCATAAACCAAGTACTAACACGGATGCACACACCGTCACCATTACATCGTGCGGGAGGAATAGACTACTTTAATAACATTGCTAGAGTAGCACATAGATAAATTGTGATACAAACACATTGCAATCATAAAGAGATATAAATAAGCACCTCACTATGCCATTCATCGGTGAATAAGTGTTACGTGAAATATAGCCTAAGAGACCCACACGGTGCACACACTTGTCACCTTTACACACGTGGGACAAGGAGTCTCCGGAGATCACATAAGTAAAACTCACTTGACTAGCATAATGACATCTAGATTACAAGCATCATCATATGAATCTCAATCATGTAAGGCAGCTTATGAGACTATTGTATTGAAGTACATAGGAGAGAGATGAACCACATAGCTACCGGTACAGCCCCGAGCCTCGATGGAGAACTACTCCCTCCTAATGGGAGCAGCAGCGGTGATGAAGATGGCGGTGGAGATGGCAACGGTGTCGATGGAGAAGCCTTCCGGGGGCACTTCCCCGTCCCGGCGGCGTGCCGGAACAGAGACTCCTGTCCCCCGGATCTTGGCTTCGCGATGGCGGCGGCTGCGGAAGGTTTACGTGGGTTTCGTCGAACGCATCGGGGTTTTCGCGACGGAGGCTTTAAATAGGCGAAGAGGCGGCGCGGGGAGGGCTTACGGGGGGCCCACACCATAGGGCGGCGCGGCCCCCCTCCGGCCGCGCCGGGGTGTGGTGTGGGGCCCCCGGGGCTTCCCTCCGGCGGCTCTCGGGTGTTCCGGATGGTTCCGGGAAAAATAGGAACCCGGGCGTTGATTTCGTCCGATTCGAGAATATTTCGTTACTAGGATTTACGAAACCAAAAACAGCAGAAAACGAGAGCGGCACTTCGGCGTCTTGTTAATAGGTTAGTTCCAGAACATGCACAAATATGACATAAAGTGTGCATAAAACATGTAGATAACATCAATAATGTGGCATGGAACATAAGAAATTATCGATACGTCGGAGACGTATCAGCATCCCCAAGCTTAGTTCTGCTCGTCCCGAGCGAGGTAAAACGATAACACAGATAATTTCTGGAGTGACATGCCATCATAACCTTGATCATACTATTTGTAAAGCATATGTAGTGAATGCAGCGATCAAAACAATGTATATGACATGAGTAAACAAGTGAATCATAAAGCAAAGATTTTTCATGAATAGCACTTCAAGACAAGCATCAATAAGTCTTGCATAAGAGTTAACTCATAAAGCAATAATTCAAAGTAAAGGTATTGAAGCAACACAATGGAAGATTAAGTTTCAGCGGTTGCTTTCAACTTGTAACATGTATATCTTATGGATAGTTGTCAATGCAAAGCAATATAACAAGTGCAATATGCAAGTATGTAGGAATCAATGCACGGTTCACACAAGTGTTTGCTTCTTGAGGTGGAGAGAAATAGGTGAGCTGACTCAACAATAAAAGTAAAAGAATGGCCCTTCGCAGAGGAGAAGCGAGGATAAATCATGTGCTAGAGCTTTTCAAGTTTTGAAATCATATAGAGCATAAAAGTAAAGTTTTGAGAGGTGTTTGTTGTTGTCAACGAATGGTAATGGGTACTCTAACTACCTCGCCAACCGAGACTATCAAGAGCGGCTCCCATGAAGGACGTTATCTCTACCGAGCAAGGTAGATCATCCCTCTTCTCTTTTGTTTACACATGTATTTTAGTTTTTATTTATTTATGGGTGACACTCCTCCCAACCTTTGCTTACACAAGCCATGGCTAACCGAATCTCGGGTGCCTACCATCAATCTCATACCATGGAGGAGTGTCTATTTGCAAAATTAAGTTGCTTGCTGATGAATCAGAGCAAAACATGTGAAGAGAATTATTAATGCAAGTTGTAATTAATTGGGGCTGGGGACCCCATTGCCAGCTCTTTTTGCAAAATTATTGCATAAGCGGATGAAGCCACTAGTCCATTATGAAAGTCTGTCAAAAGTAAATGACAAGGTTGAAAGATAAACACCACATACTTCCTCATGAGCTATAAAACATTAACACAAATTGAGAAGCATTTTGAAGGTTTAAAGGTAGCACATGAAGTATTTACTTGGAATGGCGGAAAATACCATGTAGTAGGTAGGTATGGTGGACACAAATGGCATAGTGGTTGGCTCAAGGATTTTGGATGCATGAGAAGTATTCCCTCTCGATACAAGGTTTAGGCTAGCAAGGTTATTTGAAACAAACACAAGGATGAACCGGTGCAGCAAAACTCACATAAAAGACATATTGTAAACATTATAAGACTTTACACCGTCTTCCTTGTTGTTCAAACTCAATACTAGAAATTATCTAGACCTTAGAGAGACCAATTATGCAAACCAAATTTTAGCATGCTCTATGTATTTCTTCATTAATAGGTGCAAAGTATATGATGCAAGAGCTTAAACATGAGCACAACAATTGCCAAGTATCACATTACCCAAGACATTTATAGCAATTACTACATGTATCATTTTCCAATTCCAACCATATAACAATTTAACGAAGAAGAAACTTCGCCATGAATATTATGAGCTAAGAACACATGTGTTCATACGAACCAGCGAAGCGTGTCTCTCTCCCACACAAGCATGATGTAATCCAATTTATTCAAACACAAACAAAAACAAACAGACGCTCCAAGTAAAGTACATAAGATGTGACCGAATAAAAATATAGTTTCAAGGGAGGAACCTGATAATTTGTCGATGAAGAAGGGGATGCCTTGGGCATCCCCAAGCTTAGATGCTTGAGTCTTCTTGAAATATGCAGGGATGAACCACGGGGGCATCCCCAAGCTTAGAGCTTTCACTCTTCTTGATCGTAGTATATCATCCTCCTCTCTTGATCCTTGAAAACTTCCTCCACACCAAACTCGAAACAAACTCATTAGAGGGTTAGTGCATAATCAAAAACTCACATGTTCAGAGGTGACACAATCATTCTTAACACTTCTGGACATTGCCCAAAGCTACTGGAAGGTAATGGAACAAAGAAATCCACCCAACACAGCGAAAGAAGCAATGCGAAATAAAAGGCAGAATCTGTCAAAACGAACAGTCCGTAAAGACGAATTTTAAAATGGCACCAGACTTACTCAGATGAAAATGCTCAAATTGAATGAAAGTTGCGTACATATCTGAGGATCACTCACGTAAATTGGCATAATTTTCTGTGTTACCTACAGAGAATTTTGCCCAGATCCGTGACAGCAAAGAAAACAGTTTCTGCGCAGTAATCCAAATCTAGTATTGACTTTACTATCAAAGACTTTACTTGGCACAACAAAACACAAAACTAAGATAAGGAGAGGTTGCTACAGTAGTAAACAACTTCCAAGACACAAATATAAAACAAAGTAGTGTAGCAAAATAACACATGGGTTATCTCCCAAGAAGTTCTTTCTTTATAGCCATTAAGATGGGCTCAGCGAGTTTTAATGATGCACTCATAAGAAATAGTAGTTGAAGCGAAAGAGAGCATCCAGAGGCAAATTCAAAACACATTTAAGTCTAACATGCTTCCTATGCATAGGAATCTTGTAAATAAACAAGTTCATGAAGAGCAAAGTAACAAGCATAAGAAGATAAAACAAGTATAGCTTCAAAAATTTCAGCACATAGAGAGGTGTTTTAGTAACATGAAAATTTCTACAACCATATTTTCCTCTCTCATAATAACTTTCAGTAGCATCATGAGCAAACTCAACAATATAACTATCACATAAAGCATTCTTATCATGAGTCTCATGTATAAAATTATTACTCTCCACATAAGCATAATCAATTTTATTAGATGTAGTGGGAGCAAATTCAACAAAGTAGCTATCATTATTATTCTCATCAAGTGTTGGAGGCATAGTGTAATCATAATCAAATTCATCCTCCATAACAGGTGGTAGCAAAAGACCAATATCATTATCATAAATAGGAGGCAAAGTATCATCAAACAAAATTTTCTCCTCAATGCTTGGGGGACTAAAAAGATCATGAAAACCAGCTTCCCCAAGCTTAGAACTTTCTATATTATTATCAACAATGGTGTTCAAAGCGTTCATACTAATATTACTACCAGCATGCAAATAAGATTCCATAGGTTTTTTAATTTTCGCATCAAAAAATCCATGTTTTAAATCAGGAAATAGAATAAGAAGATCATTCTTGTCCATTATGCCAAACTAGTGTAAACAAGAAACAAAAAGTTGCAATTGCAGGATCTAAAGGAAATAGCTTCGAGTACTTACAACACCGAGAATAGCTTAGTAGCCAAGATCCGGAGTGTGAGTACCTTTTACCTTTCCTCCCCGGCAACGGCGCCAGAAAATAGCTTGATGTCTACGTTCCCCCTCCTTTCCTGTAGACAGTGTTGGGCCTCCAAGAGCAGAGGTTTGTAGAACAGCGGCAAGTTTTCCCTTAAGTGGATCACCCAAGGTTTATCGAACTCAGGGAGGAAGAGGTCAAAGATATCCCTCTCATGCAACCCTGCAACCACCAAGCAAGAAGTCTCTTGTGTCCCCAACACACCTAATAGGTGCACTAGTTCGGCGAAGAGATAGTGAAATACAGGTGGTATGAATATATATGAGCGGTAGCAACGGTGCCGAGAAAATAGCTTGCTGGCGTGTAGTTGATGGTGGTAGTATTGCAGCAGTAGTAACACGGTGAAATAGTAAACAAGCGGTAGTAACGCAGCGGTATTTAGGAACAAGGCCTAGGGATTAGACTTTCACTAGTGGACACTCTCAACATTGATCACATAACAGAATAGATAAATGCATACTCTACACTCTTGTTGGATGATGAACACATTGCGTAGGATTACACGAACCCTCAATGCCGGAGTTAACAAGCTCCACAATTAATGTTCATATTTTAGTAACCTTATAGTGTAAGATAGATCAAAAGACTAAACCAAGTACTAACATAGCATGCACACTTGTCACCTTCATGCATATGTAGGAGGAATAGATCACATCAATACTATCATAGCAATAATTAACTCCATAATCTACAAGAGATCATGATCATAGCATAAACCAAGTACTAACACGGATGCACACACTGTCACCATTACATCGTGCAGGAGGAATAGACTACTTTAATAACATTGCTAGAGTAGCACATAGATAAATTGTGATACAAACACATTGCAATCATAAAGAGATATAAATAAGCACCTCACTATGCCATTCATCGGTGAATAAGTGTTACGTGAAATATAGCCTAAGAGACCCACACGGTGCACACACTTGTCACCTTTACACACGTGGGACAAGGAGTCTCCGGAGATCACATAAGTAAAACTCACTTGACTAGCATAATGACATCTAGATTACAAGCATCATCATATGAATCTCAATCATGTAAGGCAGCTCATGAGACTATTGTATTGAAGTACATAGGAGAGAGATGAACCACATAGCTACCGGTACAGCCCCGAGCCTCGATGGAGAACTACTCCCTCCTCATGGGAGCAGCAGCGGTGATGAAGATGGCGGTGGAGATGGCAACGATGTCGATGGAGAAGCCTTACAGGGGCACTTCCCCATCCCGGCGGCGTGCGGGAACGGAGACTCTGTCGCCCGGATCTTGGCTTCGCGATGGCGGCGGCTGCGGAAGGTTTCGTGGGTTTCGTCGAACGCATCGGGGTTTTCGCGACGGAGGCTTTAAATAGGCGAAGAGGCGGCGCAGGGAGGGCTTACGGGGGCCCACACCATAGGGCGGCGCGGCCCCCCTCCGGCCGCGCCGGAGGTGTGGTGTGGGGCCCCCGGGGCTTCCCTCGGCGGCTCTCGGGTGTTCCGAATGGTTCCGGGAAAAATAGGAACCTGGGCGTTGATTTCGTCCGATTCCGAGAATATTTCGTTACTAGGATTTCTGAAACCAAAAACAGCAGAAAACAGGAACTGGCACTTCGGCGTCTTGTTAATAGGTTAGTTCCAGAACATGCACAAATATGACATAAAGTGTGCATAAAACATGTAGATAACATCAATAATGTGGCATGGAACATAAGAAATTATCGATACGTCGGAGACGTATCAGTGGGCCGTAAGGGAGATGGGCTTGGAAGATTACACGTGGAAGATCTCTGAAGCGGCCTTACACGAAGAGTTTGGGCTAGATTGCCCGTGTATCTGTAATATAATAGATCGCATCTTAGATTAAAAGTTAGAGTTTGTCTCGTGCACGGTGGGGATTATTCCCACGTTAGAAAGTCCCCTGGACTATAAATATGTATCTAGGGTTTATGAAATAAACAACAACCAACGTTCAACCAACCAAATCAATCTCGGCGCATCGCCAACTCCTTCGTCTCGAGGGTTTCTACCGGTAAGCAACATGCTGCCTAGATCGCATCTTGCGATCTAGGCAGCACAAGCTCCACGTTGTTCATGCGTCGCTCGTACTGAAGCCTTGTTGATGGCGAGCAACGTAGTTATCATAGATGTGTTAGGGTTAGCATAGTTTTTCGCATAACATGCTATCGTAGTGCAACCCTTGCATATCTAGCCGCCCTTACGCCTATCTTAGGTGTAGGGGCGGCACCCGCTTGATCATTATTTAGTAGATCCGATCCGTTACGGTTGCTCCTTGTTCATCAAGGATTAGTTTAATATACTGCAATAGTTAGGCCTTACAAAGGGTTGGAGGATCCGGCGGCACGTAGGGTGTCGTTTGCTAGTCCTAGACGGGATGTTCCGGGGATCAACCTCGTGTTGGTTTTTAGGCCTTGTCTAGGATCGGCTTACGGTCACCGTGCGTGGCCGCGAGGCCCAATCTCGAGTAGGATGATCCGATTATGCGGTGAAAACCCTAAATCGTCGTGGATCTCATTAGCTTTATCTTGATCAAGCAGGACCACCATATATTCGTGCACCTCGTACGAATCATGGGTGGATTGGCTCCTTGAGCCGATTCACAGGATAACTGAGAGCCGATCGAGGCTCGTATTTAATGTTTACGTGTATGCCATGCAGGAAACTAAGCGAGGCATCTCCATCACCTTCCTGACCAGGTATAGGTCAGGTGGCACGCCCTTGCATCAGCATCGGATGTGTGTACCAGAAGGCTTTGCGGGCCGTCGCTCGGAGGGACCTCGGCCAGCCGCAGCCCTAGGTTGTTCCCGGCTCTACGGTGTTGCCCGTCGCTGCCCGCCGGTGGGTTTTGGCAGCAACAGTCATCATGTCCACTAGTGGGATCATGGCATCATCAACACCTATGTTGTTACCTTTGTAGGCCGACTCATGTGAAGTAGGTGTTGTGGAAGTAGGAGGATCCATGTGGTCGACATGTCCATCTTGGAGCAAGCATGGTGAGATATCATCATCTTCATGCACCATGTACATCTTCTCCATGAGCGGGAACTCGTCCTCCGTGGAACCTAGTGCAACATAAGAAGACACAAACGAGGGAGAGGTTAATGTGTTAGCAAATGCGATGTCCTCCATGGACCTATCATCTACCTCTCTCAACTCACTTTGTGTATCACTCATGTCCTCCAAATGGAAGCACTCAAACTCACATATGGGGTGGGAGTCCCTCAACTCACTATCACTCTCGCTCAAGTGGGCTAAGTGGCTCTCATGCTCACATGGGATTGGTACCAACTCATCAATCAAGCATATAGGAGTAGGCTCGACTTTCTCATCTCCATGCGCCTCCATTGGTGAAGGGATCATCCCATGCTCACCATTCTCAACTCCATGCGCCTCCATTGGTGAAGGGATCATCCCATGCTCACCATTCTCAACTCCATTCGCCTCCTTGGTTGAAGGGAAAATCCCATGCTCAACCTTCTCAACTCCATCGTCTCCCATGTTGACACCATTTGATGGCGCTATGGTGTTGTTCAGAGCTAGGCTCGAATCAACGTCACTCTTGTCTTGGCCTTCTCGTGCTCCATCTTGAAGTGTGGGCTTCATAGTCGTCATCTTGTCCATTTCCTTGCACCATTCTTTGAACACGATGGTATCTTGAAGTGTCATGTTGGCGAATTGGGCATCCAATTGGGCGAAGTAGAGCTTGTGGGCTTGAGGTGTGTTGCACTCCCATGTCATGTGCTTGTTGGATGTGCACACATCACAATGGAGATTGGGGCATTCCCAAAGATGATTACCGTCTTGTGTGCAACGAAAGCATTGGGAGCTACGTGGTCTTGGAGGACGAATCATTGTCATGTTGGCATAAAGTTGTGTAGACCGTCCTTCATCTTGAAGTGTAGACTCCATGGTCTTCATCTTGGGGCTTGAGCTTCTTGTAGGCGCCATTGTGGTGGTGGCGGTAGGAGGGGGAAGCACCATGATAGGTGGTTCCTCTTTATTTGCACTTGCCACCATCTTCCTTGTTGATGTAGCGTCTTGTCTCGCACCATTGGAGATCTTCTCATGTGTAGGCGGTCTTGGAGATGCCATTTTGGTGGTGGCGCTAGGCTTTGTGGACACCATATGTTTGGTGTTGTTGACCTTTGTAGCCTTGGCTGCTTCATGTCGAGGCTCTCGTCTTCTTGTATCATCACCATGTCTTGGGGGGTGTCGTCGAAGATCCTTGGGAGGTGTTGGTCGATGGCGAATATGAGGTGACTTGTGTCGGCGATGATCATGTGGTGACGCATGTCGATGGTGTCCATGAGTTGACTTGTGTCGGTGATGATTATGTGGTGACACATGTCGATGGCGGTCATGAGGTGGTGATGGTCGACGACGATCATGAGGTGACGTGTGTCGATGACGATCCTCAGCATGCCTAGATGATGGTTCATGTAGCTTGGCACTTTGCTTGTGGCGCCTTCTTGAGCTCGGAGGAGAGTGTTGATGACGATCATGGCGGGGACGCTCTTGTTGTTCCAAAGGACGAGCTCGATGTAGATGATCATATGCGTAAGCACTCCCATGGTGGCGCCGTCTTGAAGGTCCGCTACCTTCATAAGTAGTTCCATTGGCCAAGGTGGGGAACTTGTAGGCACCGGTCTTGTGCAAGGTGGTGTCGAAGCTCGGTTCCACCATCGTGTCGATGTCATACTCGAGGTAGTGCTCGGTGCGATGCTCCATCATGGTGTCGTAGTCGTAGTCGAGGTAGTGCCCGGTGCGGTGCTCCATCATGGTGTCGTAGTCGTAGTCGAGGTAGTGCTCCACCATGTCGTCGATGTTGTAGTCGAGCTCGGAGTGGTGGTCCACCATGTTGTCCATGCTTGGCGAGTCATGGTCGGTGTAGAGATGCTCGATGTCGGTCATGTCGCCAATGCTTGCGGAGCCATTGTCGGTGTCGAGCTCCACATGGTCCTCCATATCCGGGGTGCTTGCGGAGCTATCACCCTCATCGTACTCCATGTCGTCCTCCGTAGGTTCATCCTCACTATCCATGTTAGTCTCTATGATTGGTGTATATATGGTGGAAAGAAAACTACCAAAAGTGTCAAAACTTGCAAACCAAAATCGAAAAGGTGTTTCAAGTCGGAGGACAACCGATATGTATGCACACACACAAAACAAAAACTCTATATGGTGTTAGGTATGGATGTGGAAAGCCAAATGGAAGAACCAAACGAAAAGTCTATTGTCAAAAGTGGGTAAGATCCAAAAGTCACAAGTCAAAGGCGGTGATCACAAAAGGCATACACAAGGTGGAACACACACGTGGGACAAAATGGGGTTAGCGCGACGGGAAAATGAGCACGAACAAAATTGGTCCTAACGAAGACTACTAGCTCGGTGTCACGCTAACGCAAGAGAGACCGTGGCTTGGTTGCAAAATTGAGAAGCAACAAGATTTGCGCAAGACGCCTCCCTTCTCTTTTCTCTCTTTTGCCTATAAGCTTTGGACTCTTTTGTGTATAGGTGTCACTCACACTCTTTTTCTTTTTGTATTTTTTTTCTCACTATGCAAGGATACTACTATCTATGTAAGTATGTCACACTTCTTTTGCTTATCTTTTCACAACGAGCTTGCTTCGTAGCTTTGCTCAACACACGCACACCCTCACGGTCGGGACGCTTGCGCAATGCTTCGCAACACTAGAAAGCCACTCTCGATAGGAAAGGTACGCAAAGGAAGCTAGGGCTACAAGTTAGGGGGCAAGTTATACCACTTTATGATGGTGACCGACGATCTTGAACTTGCTATGGTGGAAGGTGTCAAGTGAACCACTTGGATCCTCTGGGTGCCGTCATCATTGTTGATGTTGCGGAAGCTTTGTGGTAGCTGAAATGGCACACAAACCGAAGTCCAAACACAAGGGGTTAGTGCCAAAACGAAAAATGAAGTCTGCTGTCCAAATTTCGGCTGGCCGGAACTTCCGGTCCTGAGGGGCGGTACTTCCGGTCCCGGGCGGAACTTCCGGTTCTGCCGGGCGGAACTTCCGGTCGCAATCAGATCTGCGGGCTGTTCTTCGATTTGGGCGGAAATCCGGGCCGAAAATCTTCGAATTCGTGGAAAATTTGGCACTAAGAGCGGTGGGAAGGTGGGGGAATTGCAGATCAACACCAAAGACAAGTTTCTATTGGACCAAAACCACCAAAAACTCAACAAATCGCGAGATCCAACCAAGGCCAATTTGGGGCTATTTTTTGGAAAAAAAATTTGGGAATTTTTTTGGGCGAAATTGGTGGAATTGGGGGTTGTGGGGGTCAAATCCGTGTCAACCAAGGAGCTCTTCATACCATATGGTGAGGGCTAAGCCCAAGGGTGTGCCCGATCTCACGGATTTGGGTGGAATTCGTGGGGGAGGTGGATGAATGCGATGAACACGTGGGGGAATCGTGGGGATACAACACACACACGCACACAAATCAAGTTTTCCCTCGTTGGCCTGAAACACCAACTCGATAGAGGTTGCAAGAAAAGACCTTCCGGTAGAAGTCCCGCAAAGAGATCGACAAATCGAAGCTCGGGAGATCTAGAAGGGTGAAAAGACCGGAAGGTTTGATAGAAGTGCAAGCAAAAGACCAAATAGGTAGAAGTGCAAGCAAAAGATCAAACAAACGGTAGAAGTCACCAAAGAGATCTTCACGAGTCGATAAGGAGCCCGGGTGGGTACAAGATCAAGGATCTAGGTAGGGTTCCCACAAGGGTGAGCTAAGCTCAGGTTTAATTTCACATCAAGTCTAATCTCAGATCTGAGCCAATGAGGCTATTTATAGGTGGGGGCGAAGGGGTAAGTTACACGCTGAAAAGTGCTGTTGTGCTGAAGTTCGATGGGGCGGAAGTTCCGGTCAGGGGTGGAAGTTCCGGTCTTGGGGGCCGGAAGTTCCGGTTCGGCCGGAAGTTCCGGCCAAGTTCCGGCCTAGTTCTGGAAATGGTCCATTGCTTCGCAGTAACATCCAGTGTTGTTTTGGCGCATTTCCGGAAGTAAGGCGGAACTTGGGCGGAAGTTCCGGTGGGCGGAAGTTCCGGTCCCTCGGGGCGGAAGTTCCGGCCTGATCCATTTCTCTGGGCGCTGGAAGGCATCTGGGAGGCATCTGGGCGGAAGTTCCGGTCCTTGGGGGCGGAAGTTCCGGTGGAACGGAAGTTCCGGCCATCAGGGGCAGAAGTTCTGGCCTGGAGCGTCCAACTCCTCTTTCTCCTTCTCTTCCATGCTTCCGTGACATCGGCCTTGCGTCCTCGGGCCTCCATGGCATCCTCTCTTTCCTCCGTACTTGTCATCGAGTTCCTATCATCAAGACATGACAGAGTATGAAGTAGTATATCGTCCCAAATGGGCGATCCTCGAGGCACGCGTAAAGGAGAAGATTCACCTTGGTGTGCCGTCTTGGTGATGAAGCACATGATGCGGTGAAGACCGAAGGTCGCCCCGTATCAGAGGTGTTTTAGTACCATGCAAATTTCTACAACCATATTTTCCTCTCTCATAATAACTTTCAGTAGCATCATGAACAAACTCAACAATATAACTATCACATACAACATTCTTGTCATGAGCTACATGCATAAAATTATTACTCTCCACATAAGCATAATCATTACTATTAATTGTAGTGGGAGCAAATTCAATAAAATAGATATCATTATTCTCATCACCATAATCATCATATATAGGAGGCATATTGTAATCATAATTAATTTTCTCCTCAATAGTAGGTGGACTGAAAATATCATATTCATCATTGTAAACATCATATATAGGAGGTAAAGTATCATCAACGTAAATTTTCTCCTCCATGCTTGGGGGACTAAAAATATCATGCTCATCAAAACCAGCTTCCCCAAGCTTAAATTCTTCCATAGCATTAGCAATAATAGTGTCCAAAGAGTTCATGCTAATAACATTGCTACAACTATTTTGCAAACAAAGTTCCATGGGTTTTTTAATTCTCTCTTCAAACACATCATGTCCTAATTCAAGATAAAGTTTATAAAGATCTCTAATTTTTTTGTTGTTTTCCATTATGCCTAACTAGTGAAAATAAAAACAAGAGACAAAAAGATAAAATTGCAGAATCTAAAGGAGATAGCTTCGAGCACTCACACACCAGCAACAGTGCTAGGAAATAGCTTAGTAGTCGGAGGATGTGAATACCTTTTACCTTACCTCCCCGGCAACGGCGCCAGAAAATAGCTTGATGTCTACGTGTGCTTCTATTCTTGTAGACAGTGTTGGGCCTCCAAGAGCAGAGGTTTGTAGAACAGCAGCAAGTTTCCCTTAAGTGAATCACCCAAGGTTTATCGAACTCAGGGAGGTAGAGGTCAAAGATATTCCTCTCAAACAACCATGCAATTAAGATACAAGAAGTCTCTTGTGTCCCCAACACACCTAATACACTTGTCAGATGTATAGGTGCACTAGTTCGGCGAAGAGATAGTAAAACACAGGTGGTATAGATGGTGGTAATATTGCAGGAAGTAAAGATGCAGTAAAACAGTAAACAAGCGATGTTTGCAGTATTTGGAAACAAGGCCTAGGGATCATACAGTTCACTAGTGGACACTCTCAACAATGCAATCATAATTGAATATAAATATAAGCACTTCACTATGCTATTCTGAATTACTCTCTGGCTGGATAACGAACACTAATTCACCATGTAGGGATGCAAAAGCAGACCTTAAAGATGTATTCCCAAGTACTAATAAACACCCCACGCTGTCACTTTAAGCATTTATAGGAGGTACTAACACACCACAATTTCATAGAGACATCCAACTCAAATCATGACCCAGTGAACAAGTATTCTGTGAAATATAGCCTAAGAGACCCACACGGTGCACACTACTTGTCACCTTTACACACGTGGGACAAGGAGTCTCCGGAGATCACATACGTAAAATCCACTTGAATAGCATAACTACATCTAGATTACAAAGCTCATCATATGGATCTCAATCATGTAAGGCAGCTCATGAGATCATTGTATTGAGGTACATGAGAGAGAGATTAACCACATAGCTACCGGTAGAGCCCTTAGCCTCGAGGGAGAACTACTCTCTCCTCATCATGGGAGACAACAACGGCGATGAAGATGGCGGTGGTGTCGATGGAGATGACTTCCGGGGGCAATTCCCCGTCCCGGCGGCGTGCCGGAACAGAGACTTTTGTCCCCCGAATTTGACTTCGCGATGGCGGCGGCTGCGTAACTTTTCTCGTCCCGTGGCTTAGTATTTTAGGGTTTTTGAGTCGGAGAGACTTTATAGGCGGAAGGGCAGCCTCGGACGGGACCTGGTGGTCCCACACCATAGGGGGGCGCGCCCAGGGGCCAGGCTACGACGCCCTGTGGGGTGGGGCCCCCAGGGCTCCCCTCTGGTGCCTCTCTGGCTCTCTGGAAGCTTCGTGGAAAAATAAGATTCTGGGCGTTGATTTCGTCCAATTCCGAGAATATTTTCTTTGTAGGATTTCTGAAACCAAAAACAGCAGAAAACAGCAACTAGCGCTTCGGCATCTTGTTAATAGGTTAGTGTCGGAAAATGCATCAAAACATCATAAAGTGTGAACAAAACATGTAGGTATTGTCATAAAACTAGCATGGAACATAAGAAATTATAGATACGTTGGAGACGCATCAACCCACTCCACTTTTGTCTGACAGTACAAGTGCTATCAGTATTGCACATGATCCGCTCAAGCATGAGCTGACCAAGCATATTGGTGTTGATGCTTTTTATACACGTGCTCAGATGTAGGATGATGTTGTTGCGGTTCATTATGTGCCTTCAGATTTGCAGTTGGCGGATTTCTTTACGAAGGCACGGACTCGAGCGCAGCATGACTTGTTACTCTCCAAACTCAGTGTTGTGGATCCACCATGAGTTTGAGGGAGGCCGGTGTTAGATGTATATATCTGTATATTGTAGTTTCCCCATATGTTAGGGGGCTTCCTGCATATTTGCACCTGTACATGTACTATATATTGTGGTCTTTGGCCCCCTGGTAATATAACAAGCATATTGCCCTAACACATACCACATTTATTCTTCACATAGATCCCAAATATATGTGAGGGCCCATGACATACGCCGGGGTGGTGATATCGGATGCAACCGATTACCGCAGATGGGAAATCCTATTTCCACGTACAAACTGCAAGGGGACACAGTATTCAACATGTGGTGTGTGATTCCGCATGTTACCACCAACTAAATATTGGTAAATCACAATTCTGTAACATTGGCCATGCAAATTTGACTCTCTTTCAGAAGAGATCTAGCCAAACCATTGTGGGTATGTACAAAATATACTGAATCTGACCATTGAATGTCCATGAATCAAATTCAACGACAATTCCATTCCAATGGCATTATCTCACGTTAGGACGCTCTGCTCTAAATTCGTCAATTTGAGCACTTAATTCAGTATTCACATGGTTTTGTGTGAATGATACACACATAAGACCATCTTCAAGATGCATCTGTGCAACCACGAAGCACCAACATAACCCACACATTGGTTGAGTAATCCACATACATTCTTGAATGCTTTCAAGAGTAATGTGTGGCTTATTCTGAATTTTAAGGTGAGAGTGCCTTAAAATTAATTCCCCTATGGCACGTCTAGTGCACATAAATCTTATGATTGTTGGGGATTTTGCAACAGTCAAGTGTTGGTCAACATAATTGTAAATAATTTCTCTAACTTCCCATACCACGATGATAAAGGAGGAAAAATTATTGTGTACGCAACAAAATTGAGTATGAAATGGTTCATACACTCAATTTTCTCAACTATCATGTCCTCGGGCATAATGTTGCGAATTATACTACAAGTAGTAGTATAATTATAGGCTAATTATATTTGGATAACCAGGAGATTACATGAGATCTCCAAGATATCTTGGGAATAGTCATCCACAAGCATATCATCATTGTAGAGGAGTCATTTTCCATCTACAATGCCAGAATATTTTCTGGTTGTTCCTTTGAAGTTGAAATTTAATCTTATCCCATCGAACTCATTTGCCTTTTTCGATAAGGAGTTGGTGGTATGATTCAATCCAATACTTGACAGATTGGTAACCATTGGTACGATATTTCATACTACCACCCCTTTGACAAACTTGAAAGTTGCCATAGCGATCATTTATCTTAAATGATCCATGCCCTTCTGAGAGATATACTCCTTTTCTATTGTCATTTTCATTCACTTTACATTCAACTCTTCCTGGTTCTCTAACAACTAAATTTCTTAGCACTAAGGGCGCAAGCATGAATTTCAAACAATGGTATCACACCCATTGAATGTGACGATCCTTCGTAAGAATTTATCATATTTTCACCCTGAAATACTAATGGTAGTTATATTTACCATCATAGGAGAATGTAAAATGCAGTAAGGCTTACAATCAGATACGTATCTGAAATTGCCTTATCATATAATCTCAACTTGTTGTTGAGCTATAGACAAAAGACTGATAAGCATCAACGGACTTGAAGTCCCAAACACGAATCAATAGTCATTCGTGTGATGCTTATAACAATATATCTCCTTAAGGGGGTCCCAAAAGGACAAATGGATATGCACCATCCATTTAATTACTCAATTTGAGAATTGAGTCATTGCGATCATGCTATCTTATAAATAGCCATGACATTATCTACATGTGGAGTGTCTGTGGCGACATGGCCACGGGTCGACAAAATCATCAATGTGCAGGACCCATGTTAAATTATTACTCCCACATAATGTCATCTCATCGCACTACCTTTCGAGAAAGGTCAGCCATATGATGCATGAAATATTCATGCATTAATTTACCATCAGTAAATTAAGTAGGATGAAAATGCTATGGTTGTGCATAATCATGGTCATTGTGATTCGTAGTGACCCATACGTCAAGCCTTCCACAAGAACACCACAATGTGGTGTAAATATTAAAATTAAAGTTAGTCACCTCAAAAGGGACAAACCTTTAATTTCCTTAAAAACACATGGAGGTAGTCTACCACCTAGTGGTTCCTCACTCTTATGGACATTCCAATTGATCATAGTCCACAACCTTATGTTATTTATAACACATGAAGGTAACCACCATAAAATGGCATAAACCTCTCAGTTGTGCACGAAACTTAATTCGTAGCTATGATGTGTCTCATAAGTTGTGTATGCATGGAAGGTAATCACCAAATTATGCAAGTATGTTTGCACAATTCTCTTCATAGCATAACATGCGATGTTATCGTCGCCAATATCTTGGTTCCACATTTGATGGAGTATGTGACACTAAAGTCACAACCAACAACAAATGCTATCAAGCTGCCAAGCATTTGTAAAAACTTCATCAAGGTAGTCACCACATGTGTAGACATCATAGTTTTAAACAAAATTATTTCGTTGCTATGATACAATGCCATAACTATTGCGTCTTCATTTTTGCTTGATACACATGGAGATAATCACTACTAAGTAGTGTAGACCTCACTCTTATGGAGCTTTTCCAACCTTGTGTTAACTAAAACACATTGAAGGTAATCACCACATGGTAGTGTAGACCTCGCAGTTGTGAACGAGATAAATTCGTTGCCATCATGCAATCCATAAGTTGTGTGCAAAATTGAAGGTGTCATTATGTTTAAATGACATAACATAGACCTCGGAGGTAACGGTGCATAATCTACAGTTAAGTAGTAGATGCCACTTATCAATTACCTTCTAATTCACAAGTTTAAACTTGACATAGTTATGCAAGTGTCATACACTTTGCTACCTGATATTTTCCAAAACTTGCAAGCAAATTTCATATTCTTTCGAATAACGGAGATGCTCTCGGCGTCGCCGATGTGTTTGAAATTTCTAACAAACACATATATCCAAAAACTAAAGCTAAAAAAGCTTAAAAGAAAAGAGAAACGAAAATAATGTATTGTGCCGAACTAAGGTCCAATACAGTGGCTGAGGCCATCGTTTTTCTTCGTTCTGCTTTTTTTTTCCCGGGCTAGACGAAACGGCATCTACAGCTTGTGCAGATGGCTGGTAGATCAATCAATTTTTTCAAAAATATCATTGAATCATCATCGGACGAGGCGGTGAGACCGAACTTTTGCTTACCTCTACAAGCATGGCGCACGACCATTACCTGCTGCCAAAGCGCATGGGTGGATGGTCGGTGAAGTGCAAGGCCAACACCGACCACGATCAATTAGGTGGCCACACATGTATTATGAGGGAATACTTTCACCAAACCGATTTGAGGTACGATGCGAGGATATTATGTGCCAGTATCGAACGTCCAGAAAGTTGTTCCTGGATATTCTTGATGGCATGAGGGAATATGATGATTACTTCAAGGCCAAGCTCGATGCTACCCCTAAGGTTGGCGTTTCATCTTACCAAAAATGTTCGGCGGCCATTCGAGAACTTGCATATAGAGTACCCCGTGATCTCGTTGATGAGTACGTACGCCTGAGCGAGTCCATATGCATTGAGGCCATGTAATGGTTTTGCAGCACAATTATTTCGGTGTTTGGAATTTTTTCTGACAGAACCAAACACCGAAGACAATGCCCACCTGTTGTCAATCAACGAAAAGAGGGTGTTTCCTAGGATGCTGGGTAGGATAGATTGCATGCATTGAGTGGAAGAACTATCTTTTTGGTTGGCAATGACAGTTAAAAGGACACCCGGAAGGGTGCACGATAATACTAGAGGTAGTTGCATCCCATGATCTATGGATTTGGCTCTCCATTGGTATAGTAGGATATAACAATGATATCAACCTGCTCCAACGCTTACCGGTATTTGATAGGCTTGCAGAAGGCTCCGCTCCCCAGGTTTCCTATGAGATCAATGGAAATTATTATGACAAGGGATATTATATAGTTGATGGCATATATCATTCCTGATCAACCTTCGTTATGATAGTCAGCAACCCTGAAGACGAGAAATGTAAAAGATTCGCGGAAAATCAAGAGGCTGCTTCAAAAGGATGTGGAGCGGGCATTTAGTGTGCTTCAATCACGGTGGGCTATTATTTGGCACCCAACTTGATTCTAGAGCACATAGAAGATGTGGGAGGTGATGAAAACATGTGTGATCATGCACAACATGATCGTTCAGGAAAAAATGTGATGACATCATCTATGATCAAGACTGGGAATTTGAGGGTGAGTTGGTTAAGACACATCCATGGGAATTGTCTTGGGAACAATTCTTTCATGTGTATCGTATGTTGCGTGATCGGACCAACCATGATCGCCTTCAAGCCGAGTTGATTAAGCATACGTGGGTTCATGTGGAAAACCAACCTCGCTAGTCTCATTTGATTTGAGTTCTCTTGTTTGTGAAACTATGTATTTGTGTGGTGGTAAACTATTTATATTTATGAATAAAATTTATTTTATTTTTATTGTAAACTTGATGGTCACATTTAAATGTCAAAGGCCAACGGGCCAATCTTGGCAAAAATGATCATGGCGGACGGAATGGGTCGCACTGTAAGGACCTATACCATATTTTGGATGAATTTGAAGCAGATATAATAATAATCGGTTACACATCGGATATGGATATACGAAATCGTGGGTAAGGATCTGAAAAGAAGCTTAGTCGGATGAAAACAAAATTAATCAGGTATGTATGCGTATAAGTAGACCACCAAATCATACAATAAAAAATAATAAAAATGACTCTAACAAAACAATTATAAAATAAATTATATAACATGATAGATTCAAAACATAAATAACCATAACTAGAGTAACATGGATAATAACACAACCAGAAAAGATAGGATAGCACAGACACATGCTTGACACATGTCTTAGTAGCCCATCATCCTAACAAGTTTGGACTTCATTCCTTCCTATAAACTAGGAAGTTTGCGGCGCGGCGCACGCCGCGCCCTTGTCGGTAGTTTTTGAGAATAAGAGTCAGTAGTTTGTAGATTTATGTGTAGTGAGTAAAATAAATACTAAGTGGACATAAGGTTCCTGCAAAATATAAATAGGCATTGACGTCAGACGGAGGTATTTACATAGTAGATAATATTGCAGTAGTGAGCTTGACTGGCTCTGCTGCGTTATATACTACAGGGTCATCGAGGGATCTCGGATGCCATCTATTATGTACCTATATAAAGCAAAATGCAGATGATAATAGCAGGGTTTTGCTGGCAACCAAAATGTAGACCACGGCCTGTTTGGTACTGCACGGAGGTGAACCTGAGTATTCAGAACAACAATGTAACTGTTGCGCTCTGCTGCATGTGGCCATCTTGGAATTCATCGGTATGTTGATCACAGGGGAATAATCCTTCAAATCATATACAAAAATTCCAACCTATCTGAAGAAGCGCAACATGCCGATGCGCAGCAAAAGGAGCCTAACGATTTATAGCAAATGACATTGTTTGTTCAAGAAAGAAGTTAAACAACACAACATAGGCAGGCATCTACTGTTAGTCTGGCCTGAAAACGACACCAGTGAATCTAGCATGGCCATAAAGAAAGCTGAACGGGTGTTTCACAGTGCGGTGTACTCTTCCCTTTTTCTTCCACCTATCCTTTGTCGGTTTGCTATTTGCTACCTTCCAAATCAGCGGTGCTTCCCCTCCTGTCGATGAGGTCGAGGCTGCAGAGCTGGCCACGAACCAGCACAGCCAGAGAGAAGAAAGGGAGGCTTGGTCCGGGCCGCCGGGTGGCCGAGAAGTAGGCAGGCTCGCAAAATCTAAACCGGCGGTGCTTTGGACAGTCCAGGTGCTAGACCTAGCCAGCGAGCCAGCACAGTGAAGAAAAACAGAGGGAAAGGTTTGGGTTGAAGTCGCCGCCGCGCCGCCGAGCAACAGCCAAGCTTGCCAGAAGTGGTCGATTCGATGCGATATATGCAAGGAGGGCAACAGGAAGCGAGTAGGCAGAAGAAAAGCACTGGGGAAAGAAGAGGAATCGAGGGCAGGGCGGCAGGCGATGTTAATGGCAATGATACCACACGGGGGAGCTAGCCTGACGGTGGCCGGTCTGCAGTTCTTCGTCAGCCTTTCATGCCGCTGCTTGTCAAGGTAAGCTTACCGTCTAACCATAATTACAATTCAATGGGGAGAACTGATGGTAGATTTGGAGAAATGATATAACTGTTTTGGTAAGTCGTGTGTTGTAAGACCAGAATTCGATTACAATCAGTTTGCGTTGCACTCTAATCGTGTGAGTAGGCGTTGGTGTTTCTGTGTGCAGCTCCCAAAATCTGGAGCGTTCTGTCCCTAAGGAAGAAAATCGCTGCAGTTTGCCCCTATTGGGCTGTGCTCCGGTGTCTCCCTCCTGGCGAACAACGTTCAGGTGGGATACCCGTAAGACAAGGTGGGCCCGTATTATGGGCGTATAAGTATACTCCACGTCAGTTTCCACGTAGATAGTCGTTTGCCACGTAGATGAGGTACGTATCCATGTTGATGACTGTTTGCGCCGGCCCCACAGCATTATAAACACAGTTTGACCTGAAAATTACGTCGATCAGGTGGATTCGTTGCCGGCGATAGGCAGCGGTTACGGGGAAACATTGCGTCTGCGCCATAGCTAGTCCTTAGGGTTTGGAAGGTTTAGTCGATCGGGAGGGAGACGGCAGGGACGAGTTGTGACGGCAAGGCGGAGAAGGGCGGTTGCGTTTTGAGGGCTCAGCCTGGTTTCGTGGAGGCGGGAGGCGGATCCGGCGACGAGGAGGCTGGGCGGGGCGGACGCGGACGAGGATCGCACGCGGGTTGTTCCTCCTACTAGAGGCGGCGTTAGGGTTTGGCGCTCCTTGGTGGTTCTGCGAGGTACTTGATTCTAAACTCTTTGCGTGTTGATGAATTTTTTTTTGAGATGTACTTATTTGGTTCTTACTTTGCAGAGGCGATGGACGTTTCAGATATGAGTTCAAGTTCAATGGAGTACGAAAGCGGAAATACACATGAAGAGGAATTGAATATTTCGTCTACCAACAAGAATGCACCACCTGAAGATGAACACACTTATGGAGACGATGATGTCGACGAAAGTGTGAGTGAAACGGAACTAGTAGTTTTATTTAGTAGTTGCATGTAAGTAGGTAAATACTGATTGTGCTTATTTTTGCTAATAGATGGATGCAAATGGTGTTGATGTAGAAGATGAAAATGTAGAGCAAGAAGAAGATGTTGACACTGATAATGTGAGTTTGTAGTAATTAATGTCTGATTACATAAAAATATGTAATTGATGTTTACATGGTTTAAAATGCATTAGATTCAGAGTGATGTTGTGGATGAGCCACATGATGATGAGCAATTGGACTCTGGTTTTGTTGAGGAGGTATGCTTTTTAATTATAGTAGGTCATATGTATGTTAAATTTATATTTAATAACTGAACAATGCATTTTATGTTGACCTGACATGACCGTAATCTATCTTGTTTTCTCAGGTATTAGTTGGCGATAATTCTTCTTACGACTATTATGGTGATTCAGACTTGGAGACTATAGAAGAACCTGTTAGAAGAAGACATGTAAGATTTATAAATTTATTCGTTGTATGACTCGCGAACATGGCGTAAAAAAAATATTTATGTTTTCAATGTTTTAAATTTGAGCATGAAGGTGAAATCAGTTGGTAAGAAAAAGAATGAATCGAAGGGTGAAGATGAGAGTGATGCAGAAGATAAGAGAAATTTTTACTGAGAGGTAATGGAGAAGACATTTGTGTCTGAGGCAGCTGCTTATAGTTTTTATAATGGATATGCTCGACAAGAGGGATTCAATGTAAGAAAGTTCAAGTTCAAGAAGACTAAGGGTGGTAATAAAATAGTTCGCATAAGGCGTTTTGTGTGCTCACGGGAAGGAAAACGTAACAGCAAGTTTCTGACTATGGACAACCGCACCCGTAGGTTAAGACCTTTGTCACGTTGCAATTGTAAAGAGGAGTTGGATGTGAACCTTGATAGAGCTTCGGGCCTTTGGCGAGTTGCAAAATTTGTTTACAAGCACAGTCATAAGTGTGCAAAACCGAATGAGAGCCCATTTTTATGGTCACATAGGAGGATAAAAGATTTTCAGAAAGTGGAGATATTAGCATTGGCAGCAGCTGGGGTTAGAAAGCATGTGATCATGGATACCTTCCTCAGCAAGTATGGTCGGTACACCACTGTTGGGTTTACGAGGAAGGACTTGTACAACATGTGCTGCAGGGAGAAGAGGAAGTTACTTGCAGGTGGTGATGCTACCACAGCCATCGCCATGATGGAGAACCGGAAGAAGAAGTTTGCTGACTTTTTTTTTGAGTACGACGTTGATAGTAAAGGTCGTTTGAGAAGCTTGTTCTGGTGTGACGCTCAGTCCCGCCAGGATTACAATGATTATGGAGACGTACTGGTGTTTGACAGCACATATAAGATGAGCCGATATGGTATGCCATTTGATCCGTTTGTTGGTATTAACAATCACCGTAGGACGAAAGTTTTTGCGTGTGCCATCTTATCAGATGAGAAGGAACGCACATATGTATGGCTACTGAAGACTTTTTTGAAAGCAATGTTGCAGCAGAAACCCAAGTCAATAATCACCGATGCCGATAGTGCGATGATTAGAGCTATTCGAAGTGTGTTTCCGGAGGTGTTGCACCGTATTTGTTCATGGCACATTGAAAAGAACATGTCTTGTCACCTAAGTTTCAAGTCATTGAGTGAGTTTCGGTCACTTCTGTATTACACGACCACGCCGGATATATTCGAGGAAAGATGGCACGCTTTTATCCAGAAATGGCAGACGGAGAAAACTCAAACTTGGCTGAAAAGAATATATATACAAGAAGAGGAAGTTATGGGCAGCGGCGTACCTATCTGAGGGGTTCTGGCTTAGTATGAAAAGCAATCAGCAAAGTGAAAGTCTTAACTCATGTCTTCACCTACACCTAGACTACAGTATGACACTTGTGGATTTGATTTTGCACTATGAGAATGCTATTGTCCGCATTCGAGAGACGGAGGCAAAAGATGACTGCATCAGTTCACAGACATCACCTGTAGCAGTAACCAATTTGGGGAGAATTGAGAGAGCTGCTGCAAAGGTATTCACTCCGGCAAACTTTTATTATTGCAGCAAGAGATTAATAAAATAGAAGGCATTGAGGTTATAGATAAGTATATGGGAATAGATGGTGAGATGCAGTTTGTTGTTGCTTGGAAAAAGAGAAAGCAAGCAAAGTTTTATGTTGATTATAAACCGGCCAACTCGGATAAACTTTTAGAGTGCAGCTGTCGAAGGATGATCCAGAGGGGACTTCCTTGCAAGCATATTCTGCATGTACTAGACGTGCCGGATTTCGACGAAATACCCAACTGTTTAGTTCTGGTCCGATTCTCTAAACAAGCTAGGGGTGGATTGCCTCCGAGGCGCCAGAGCGATCTATATAGTTGGGGTTTTCCTGTAGCGGAGGAGCGATAAAGATTTACGGAGCTAAATGTGTTACAATCTGAAGCATTGCAAGTTGCATGCAAAGATCCAGAGTTATTCGAGCAGACCAATGCATTTTATGCTGACCTAATTTCAAAGAAGATGGAGTATGATAATGTACCGGAACATCGCACAAACTCGCTAAATATTGATGGTAATACAGTAGGTGATCCTGCTAAAGTTGCCGCTAGAGGTGCGCCTAAGAAATGAAAGCGTAGAGATGATGGAGAAGGACCCGTGACGAAGAATGGAAGGCCATTATCGTATGACGAGCGGGGTAAGGGCATTCGATGTAGCAGATGCAAAAAGCCTGGACACACGAAACGTAGCTTGAAATGCGAGTTGCATCCTAGGTAAGTATTAATAATTGTAATCAAATTTTTATGCATCCTTGTAAAGTTTTGTTATTTATTTTACCATGTTCTGTGTGAATTGCAGGCATGTTGCGCATATTTTCGTAGGTCAGGAAGATCAATGACTTAGTTTGAAGGATGAACTTCGAAGCTGGAGTTGGCAGGGAGATATGTTATTTAGTTTTCCGGGGCATAAGTATGAAGTTGATGCAGACGTTTCGTGTAACAGAGATAATAAGGGTCGTCAGTATGGCCTCCCCAGATGTGTCGTACTGCTGGTGTAGCAACAACCACAGAATATGAGACGTTATTTCACGAGAATGATGTAAAATTATCTTTGCTTACTATCGAAAGTGACATACATTTGTAAAATTCTCTTTGTTTTACACTGAAGGGGATGCATCTGGCCAAGTGGCCAAGTGATATTTCCTTGATGATTTTGTTACCAGAGATTGCTTCTCAGAAGAACATTCTTCATTGATGATTTTTTTAACTACACTTGATGATTATTGATGCATCATGTGTAATGATCAAGTGCTCTATTTGGTTTTCATTGCAAAATATGAAACTTACTATGCCCGCACTTAAACAAGTACAGGCCGTCGTAGCTGGGTTTAGTACTCGGCTTAGGAAGCATTCGCGAAATCATGGCGGGTGGTAACATGCCATCGAGTGACTGGTTAGAACAATGGTGGTAACATGCCACTCTAATTAAAGTTGTAAACCAAAGTAAATAAATGGTGCAAAGTAAATGTTTCGATTCTTACTTAAATGTCATACGAAGAGAATCACACAAGCTGGGAAACCTTCTAGGGACTAAAACCCAACCTATGATCACTCCTGCTTTATCTAAGTAACGACTCTCTTCGAGATCCTGACAACCTTTGTTTTCACCGTCTCTAAGAGATTTGAAGTTGCTAAAACTATCTGTGCGTTAATGAGCTTCCTTGATGCGTTTATCATCTCCTGCAAACAATAGTCAGTGTTAATACTGTATTTATGTAACATGGAAGAAAGGTGTTGGTTCTGCATGTAGAAACTAGTACCCGTGAAATTTCTGTAGTCCATTCATCTCCATCCCAATGTTCCATGCATTGAAGAACAAATAAGCCACATGAATTGTTGCAACATTAATTGAGTTCATTGAGTTAGTACATGAAATAGTAGTGTAATATGTACTTAATTACTTGTAGTTTGGATATACTGATCCATCTTTTTGCTGCGGCATATCGTAAGATTTTATATTCTAGTTGCACACATCAGGGAAAAATCCAGATGTAGTTTTGTTGTACTCGCGTATATCAGCTGATATTTGTTGTCTCTATAGAAATATACATAATTAGATGTTTGTATACACATGCAATTAGAAGACAGTATGCAGTATAAGAAACATTACCAGAGCCCTGACAGTGTCTATTGTCACAGTTAATGGATATAATGAGTCAAGAACTTGGAATTCTTCCTTCGGTATGTGCATGATCACGGTTGTCCAGTGATTATTCGATATGTTAACTGGAAAATATGCTTTTTTAAAAGGAAAATTTGTCATTGCAATTTAAATGATTAGTCGTACCAACATTCGTCATAATGATGGAATACTATACCTTGTCCCGCCTAAAATATTCGTCCATAACTCGTTGAATGGCTCCAGTTCTTGCAGCTAAGTGATCATCATTGTTCTTACTTTTTTTCGTTTTGTGGCCTTGGCGATGCTTTTCTATCAGGAATGATGACCTCCACGCCGAACATAGGTACCGATCATCTCCAACACGAAGAGACAAATCTCCAATGTAAGCATCGATAACCTGAAAAACAAATGTTTGGTCTACTTAACACATAAAACATATATGTGCATAAATGAAACATAAACAGGTATGTGCATAATTGAATCGTCAGCTAATTACTTACATCATCTGTACACCATTTATGGTCTAGAACCACTTTTAGCCATTTTGGTGTCAATGTGACGCCAATATCATTTTTGTAGACACATTTTTTCCCATTTTCCTCAGTCTTGCAGCATAGTTGAACAAAAATCTCGGCTGCTGCGATGTGTTCTGGTGTTAAAGCAGTAGAGTCTTGCGGCATTTCAACATCATTGCTCGACGGATTAGCTGCACATACAAAAGGCATTGGGCTTAATATCAGATTAGTAAACGAATAGTTAAAAAAAAAGGTCCATTGTGTACCTATTGCGGGAGTTTGTTTTTTTCGAGGTTGACGTTTCGGTCGATTCTCAATGATATAAGGATGTTGTAGTTTTAGAGGCAGCTTTCGCTTCCTCTTTCCATTTACATCTTCATTCTTGCCGGTTGCACTATTCAAGCTTTTTGATTCTTGTGAGGTAGAGCCTTTATGTTCGTCATGTTTGTTCATATTTTGGAGCGCGGGTTCAAATATCTTTGATGGCACCTCCGATGAAGAGGAATCCTTCGTAGCTTCATTAACTTGCCAAGGATTTTCGGGCGTGCCATCCCCTATGAAGTCACACTTAGTCCTTGCAGGTGTGATGTAATCCGCATTATTATGGGCCTCTTCGGACACCTACGGAAAGGAAACATACGAGCACATGAAGCAGGTGTGATTTTTAATGTACAAGGCACTATCAATTAAATTCAAACTAACCTTGTAAAAATCTTCTTGAGGTAATGACACACTGTGGGTGTCACTTTTTTTGTCGTAAACAAATTCTTTCCGTTCAGCTGCTCCATTGAGAAAAGAGGCGCAGTCTTCTTCATAACATTCCTTATCTGCAAGTGTTTGCGCCAATGTCTTGTACCTCACGCCTGATTTATTTAATAATTTGACAACATCCTGCAATCAGAAACAAACTTTATCATCTGAATAATAATTGGATACATGATGAGGTATGTGCTTCACATATATTTCCGCCAATTCACCTTCGCGCATCTCTCTGGTAGTTCTTCCATTATCTCCCTCTTCAATTCCTGCATCATCCGCTTCATGTTGATTTCCATCGTAATTTCCCACAAGGGGGCGGGTTTCTTGGAGCTACTTTGCCTCCCATTGCTCCTTCCATTGCTCCTTCTAGTTGGTGGTTTTGTAATGTCCGCACCACTTTTTTTGTTTGCATATGTTTTCTTCCCATAGTTTCGCCTATATTCTTCTGTGATGACATCTTCAATCTACAATTTATAGTTTTATTATGTCACTACGATATTTCAAGGGAATACTTAAACATAAAACAACTATAATATATGACCTGGCCGGTTAGCTACGATTACCTTAAGGGTACCTTTGCCCTGGCCATTATCTTGATCACAGCTATCTCTCAACGCTACAACAGCTTTTGTCCAGCTGATCATAAGTGGGCGTGAAGAGATGCGAGCATATAGTGCTATCTCATCAAGAGGTTGCACTTTCTCCCAATACAAGTACTACATGAAATAATAGAAAGGAAAGTTAGTATATGTACAAAAATAAAAGAACCAAAACATTAAAGGACGTACATGTACCTCTAATATTGCGACATTGCCTTTCGGCCACTGCCTAACATATATTCCTCTCCGACAAGTGTTGATCTGCTCCATGACATATGCAAGCTTGAATTGGTTCCAATTCAAGTTGTGTAACTTGTACATTGTTTCCACAGATGCATAGAATGGCTTATGAACCGTATAGTTAGAAGTAGGAGCCAGAACAGTGCCTATAAGAATTAAGACAACTCTTCGCAGAAAGTCGTCATCCATGGCTTTAGAAGTAATGATTTGCTCAATCATATCTTTCATCACTAAATTGCCAGTTTTTTTACTAAGAAATCTAGTTGGTATGTTTGTTTTCCATTCTTCACCTTCCTCTTCCAATATATCAGCAGATGACAAGCCTTCATCTTCTAATCCTAGCAAGCATTCGACATCCTCATTCGTTGCCGATATTTCACCCACCCTTGGTTCAATGATGAACTACCCTTTTCCGCATCATAAACCTGCATCATGTATTTCACAAATAGGGGCCGCATCTTTCTGGATGGAATTTGGAGCATGCATCGGCCAACACCACAAGTGCGTAATTTCTCTCGTTGCTCGTCGGTCATAGTTGCTACGAGTTTGCACCACCTTATAATGTCACAGAAAATCTCCCCATCCGGCTCTTCCATCCTGAAGACCAATTATGAACAACATGAAATAATACGCGTTACGAAATGCATTATTTGTAGTGCATCACATAGATACAAAGCAATATACATTGGGGTTTATTTATTCTAATGCAGAGAATACATAGAAAGAAAGAAAACAATTAAACTTTCAGATTGGGCACATTCATCTTGATAACATGTTTGTACACCACGTGGTTATGTTTCTCTACTGCATGTGCTAAGCAGATTAGGGTTTGGGGAGGAGGAGCCTACCGTGGCACTGACGATGCTGGCGGCAGAGACGAAGGTGGGCGCGGCTGACCTCTGCTTGTCGCGGAAGAGACATCGGTGGCCGCGGCAGAGACGACGCTGGCCGGGGCAGAGACGACGGTGGCCGCGGCTTAGACGACGGAGGCCACGGCTGAGACGACGGTGGCCGCGGCTGAGACGACGGAGGCCGCGGCTCAGACGACGGTGGCCGCGGCTGAGAAGACGGTGGCCTGATACGTCTCCGACGTATCGATAATTTCTTATGTTCCATGCCACATTATTGATGATATCTACATGTTTTATGCACACTTTATGTCATATTCGTGCATTTTCTGGAACTAACCTATTAACAAGATGCCGAAGTGCCGGTTCCTGTTTTCGCTGTTTTTGGTTTCGAAATCCTAGTAAAGAAATATTCTCGGAATTGGACGAAATCAACGCCCGGGTTCCTATTTTGCCCGGAAGCATCCGGAACACCCGAGAACCGCCGAGAGAGGGGGCACAGGGCCACCAAACCCTAGGCCGGCGCGGCCAAGGGAGGGGCCGCGCCCCCCTATAGTGTGGGCCCCCCAGAAGTCCACCGACCTTGCCCTTCCGCCTATTTAAAGCCTCCGTCGCGAAAACCCTGATACGATCGACGAAACCCACAGAAACCTTCCAGAGCCGCCGCCATCGCGAAGCCAAGATCTGGGGGACAGGAGTCTCTGTTCCGGCACGCTGCCGGAACGGGGAAGTGCCCCCGGAAGGCTTCTCCATCGACACCGCTGCCATCTCCACCGCCATCTTCATCACCGCTGCTGCTCCCATGAGGAGGGAGTAGTTCTCCCCCGAGGCTGAGGGCTCCGCTGTAGCTATGTGGTTCATCTCTCTCCCATGTACCTCAATACAATAATCTCATGAGCTGCTTTACATGATTGAGATTCATATGAGTTTTGTATCACAATTTATCTATGTGCTACTCTAGTGATGTTATTAAAGTAGTTTTATTCCTCCTGCACGGTGTAATGGTGACAGTGTGTGCATCCGTGTTAGTACTTGGTTTATGCTATGATTGTGATCTCTTGTAGATTATGAAGTTAACTATTGCTATGATAGTATTGATTTGATCTATGCCTCCTTTCTTAGCATGAAGGTGACAGTGTGCATGCTACGTTAGTACTTTGTTTAGTCGTATTGATCTTTCATGCACTCTAAGGTTATTTAAATATGAACATGGAATTGTGGAGCTTGTTAACTCCGGCATTGAGGGTTCGTGTAATCCTACGCAATGTGTTCATCATCCAACAAGAGTGTAGAGTATGCATTTATCTATTCTGTTATGTGATCAAAGTTGAGAGTGTCCACTAGTGAAAGTCTAATCCCTAGGCCTTGTTCCTAAATACTGCTATCGCTGCTTGTTTACTGTTTTACTGCGTTACTACTGCTGCAATACTACCACCATCAACTACACACCAGCAAGCTATTTTCTGGCACCGTTGCTACTTATTCATACCACCTGTATTTCACTATCTCTTCGCCGAACTAGTACACCTATTTGGTGTGTTGGGGACACAAGAGACTTCTTGCTTTGTGGTTGCAGGGTTGCATGAGAGGGATATCTTTGACCTCTTCCTCCCTGAGTTCGATAAACCTTGGGTGATCCACTTAAGGGAAAACTTGCTGCTGTCCTACAAACCTCTGCTCTTGGAGGCCCAACACTGTCTACAGGAAAAGGAGGAGGCGTAGACATCAAGCTATTTTCTGGCGCCGTTGCCGGGGAGGAAAGGTAAAAGGTACTCACACTCCGGATCTCGGCTACTAAGCTATTTTCGCCGTTGTAAGTACTCGAAGCTATTTCCTTTAGATCCTGCAATTGCATCTTTTTGTTTCTTGTTTACACTAGTTAGGCACAATGGAAAACAATAAAAAAATTGGTGAGCTTTTTAATCTTTTTCCTGATTTAGAATTGTTTGATGCGAAAATTAAAAAACCTATGGAACCTTATTTGCATGCTAGTAGCGATGTTATTAGTATGAATGCAATTACTGCTAATGCTATGGAGAAGTCTAAGCTTGGGGAAGCTAGTTTTTGTGATCTTTTTAGCTTCCCATCTTTAGGGTAGAAAATTTGCTCTGATAATACTTTATCTCCCATATGCAATAACTCTAATGATGCTTGTGATATTTTAAATGCACCTACTGAAAGTATTCCGTATAAAATACCTATGAAAATTATTGAACGTGTTATGGATAACCACTATAAAGGGGATGGAACTGTCCACCCTAGAGATCATTTACTGTTTTTGCATGAATTATGCGGGTTATTCAAGTGTGCTGGTATCTCTATGGATGAAGTGAGGAAGAAGCTATTCTCTGTTTCGCTGTCTGGTAAAGCGGCGCATTGGTATAAATTGTTGGAGAATAGTCATTCTCTTGGTTGGGAGGAAATTGCATCTCTCTTTTATTCTAAATTTTATCCTCCTCATGAAGTGCATATTGATAGGAATTATATTTATAACTTTTATCCTCGTGATGGAGAGAGTATTTCTCAAGCGTGGGGAGATTAAAGTCACTAATGCTCAAATGTCCCATTCATGAGCTCCCCGTAATGTTATTGTTAACAATTTTTATGCGAGGCTTTCGGGACAACACAAGGACTATCCGGATGCCTGTTCGGAGGGATCTTTCACAAGCAAGGAGGTTGAAGCTAGGTGGGATCTTCTTGATCGGATTGAGGACAACGTCGAAGGATGGGAGAATGACAAAGGTAAAGAGTCGGTATAAATTATGATTATGAATGCATTGAAGCTTTTATGGATACCGATAAATTTCGAAATATGAGTGCTACTTATGGTCTTGACTCTCAAGTTGCTGCAAATCTTTATAAAGCCTTTGCTTCTCATTTCGAATTGCCTAAAAATAATTTTGATAAGTATCATGAACCTTTTAAAGAGGCTTGCATGAAGAATGAAATTGTTGTTAATTATTGCAATAAGCATGCTCAAACTCCTAAGAATGCTATTTCCTATAAGCATGTTAATTTTTGTGGAATACATAGACCTTGTGGAATTAATCAAATCAAAGATGAATATTGTATCCATCATGCTAATGAAAAAACTAGAAAGTGGTTTAGGGCTCTAGATGATCTTGGTAAAAAAGTTTGTGCCCTCTATCCTTTTATTTGTGAAGTTTGCCATGAAGTGGGTCATTTTAATTTTCAATGCTTCTCCAATGATAATTTGAACCCAATGAGTGCTGCAAATTTGTATTGTGATGATGAAATTACTCCTAATCAGCATGATGAACTTACTTTATTTTTGGGGTATGAAGAACTGTCGAGAAAAATCTCTTTGTTACATATGAGTGATCTTGATATTGATGATGTCTTGCATGGGTGTTTTTCTTATTGCATTGATAATAGCCATACAAATACTTACATACAAAATATTTTAGAAGATGACACCTTGCCAAAATATGATAGGACCGCTGTGTGTTTTCAACTAATTAATGAAAAGGAGGGATCCTCCCAAGTTTCTTCTATTGTTTCTGAAAGTAAATCAGGTTATGCGGACAAGCCACCCTTCAAGCCTCTTCCTCCTAAAAGAGGGAACAAGGAGAAGGAAGAGAAGAAGAAGAAGAAAAAGGGAACGAAGAAGAAGAAGAAGAAGAAGGAGAATAAAAAGAAAGAGGTAACGGCGTATCCCCGCGTGAATGAGATAACGCTAGGTAACCGTAAGTATGTTGCTCCTAATGATTATTGTGACAATGAATCTGAATACGATGATCTTCCTATGCCCTTTACATACATTAGCAATCATGATTTAAATGAGCACACTACTTTTGATATTGCAAATCTCCGGGAAACTAATTCGAAAATGATGATGATAATAATTGCCATAGTGTCGAGTGCTATCCATGCTTCCTCCCATAATGATATAGAAAGCTCTAAGCTTGGGGAAGAGGTGTTTGAAAATCCTTTAGCTACTGGTCATTATGTTCTTGATACATCTCCTTCTAATAACAATGATGGTGTGGACACAGATAAACCGACTTTGAAAGATAACTATTCTATTTCCTATGATGACACTGTGCCCCCGATCTCTGATGATTATTATAAAGAATGCTATGATATAGGTTCTAACTATCCTTATGAAACTTGTCATAGTCATGATTGGATTACCAAAAACAATTCCCTTAATATGCAATTTGTTTACCATGTTCAAATTCTTGATAATAATCTCACTCCAATTACTATTAATGAGAATAACTCTTCTTATGCCAAATTTAATGATACTTCTATGCATATGAACCATGATAAGAATGTTTTAAGTGATGGGTATATTGTGGATTTCATCAATGATGCTACTGAAAGTTATTATGAGAGAGGGAAATATGGTTATATGCATTTCAATAATATTAAGTTTCCCCTCTTTATGTTGAGAATCTTGAAGTTACTCGTGTTTTATCCTCTTATGCTTGTCACTTTGTTCTTCATGAATTCATTTGTGTACAAGATTCCTCTTCATAGGAAGCATGTTAGACTTAAATTTGTTTTGAATTTGCCTCTTGAAGCTCTCTTTTGCTTCAAATACTATTTCTAGCGAGTGCATCATCAAAACTGCCGAGCCCATCTTAATGGCTATAAAGAAAGAACTTCTTGGGAGATAACCCATGTATTATTTTGCTACAGTACTTTGTTTTATATTTGTGTCTTGGAAGTTGTTTACTACTGTAGCAACCTCTCCTTATCTTATTTTTGTGTTTTGTTGTGCCAAGTAAAGTCGTTGATAGAAAAGTTCATACTAGATTTGGATTACTGCGCAGTTTCAGATTTCTTTGCTGTCACGAATTCCGACCTGCCTCTCTGTAGGTAGCTCAGAAAAATCTGCCAATTTACGTGCTTGATCCTCAGATATGTACTCAACTTTCATTCAATTTGGGAATTTTCATTTGAGCAAGTCTGGTGCCATTTTAAAATTCGTCTTTACGGACTGTTCTGTTTTGACAGATTCTGCCTTTTATTTCGCATTGCTTCTTTCGCTGTGTTGGGTGGATTTCTTTGTTCCATTACCTTCCAGTAGCTTTGGGCAATGTCCAGAAGTGTTAATAATGATTGTGTCACCTCTGAACATGTGAGTTTTTGATTATGCACTAACCCTCTAATGAGTTTGTTTCGAGTTTGGTGTGGAGGAAGTTTTCAAGGGTCAAGAGAGGAGGATGATATACTATGATCAAGAAGAGTGAAGAGTCTAAGCTTGGGGATGCCCCGGTGGTTCATCCCTGCATATTTCAAGAAGACTCAAGCATCTAAGCTTGGGGATGCCCAAGGCATCCCCTTCTTCATCAACAAATTATCAGGTTCCTTCTCTTGAAACTATATTTTTATTCGGTCACATCTTATGTACTTTACTTGGAGTGTCTGTGTGCTTTTATTTTTGTTTTTGTTTGAATAAATGCATGTGTGGGAGAGAGACACGCTCCGCTGTAGCATATGGACAAGTATGTCCTTAGGCTTTACTCATAGTATTCATGGCGAAGTTTCTTCTTCGTTAAATTGTTATATGGTTGGAATTGGAAAATGATACATGTAGTAATTGCTATAATGTCTTGGGTAATGTGATACTTGGCAATTGTTGTGCTCATGTTTAAGCTCTTGCATCATATGCTTTGCACCCATTAATGAAGAAATACATAGAGCATGCTAAAATTTGGTTTGCATATTTGGTCTCTCTAAAGTCTAGATAATTTCTAGTATTGAGTTTTGAACAACAAGGGAGACGGTGTAGAGTCTTATAATGATTACAATATGTCTTTTATGTGAGTTTTGCTACACCGGTTCATCCTTGTGTTTGTTTCAAATAACCTTGCTAGCCTAAACCTTGTATCGAGAGGGAATACTTCTCATGCATCCAAATACTTGAGCCAACCACTATGCCATTTGTGTCCACCATATCTACCTACTACATGGTATTTCTCCGCCATTCCAAAGTAAATTGCTTGAGTGCTACCTTTAAAATTCCATCATTCGCCTTTGCAATATATAGCTCATGAGACAAATAGCTTAAAAACTATTGTGGTATTGAATATGTACTTATGCACTTTATCTCTTATTAAGTTGCTTGTTGTGCGATAACCATGTTTCTGGGGACGCCATCAACTATTCTTTTGTTGAATTTCATGTGAGTTGCTATGCATGTTCGTCTTGTCTGAAGTAAGAGCGATCTACCACCTTATGGTTAAGCATGCATATTGTTAGAGAAGAACATTGGGCCGCTAACTAAAGCCATGATTCATGGTGGAAGTTTCAGTTTTGGACATATATCCTCAATCTCAAATGAGAAAATTAATTGTTGTTACATGCTTATGCATAAAAGAGGAGTCCATTACCTGTTGTCTATGTTGTCCCGGTATGGATGTCTAAGTTGAGAATAATCAATAGCGAGAAATCCAATGCGAGCTTTCTCCTTAGACCTTTGTACAGGCGGTATAGAGGTACCCCTTTGTGACACTTGGTTAAAACATGTGCATTGCGATGATCCGGTAGTCCAAGCTAATTAGGACAAGGTGCGGGCACTATTAGTATACTATGCATGAGGCTTGCAACTTGTAAGATATAATTTACATGATACATATGCTTTATTACTACCGTTGACAAAATTGTTTCATGTTTTCAAAATCAAAGCTCTAGCACAAATATAGCAATCGATGCTTTCCTCTTTGAAGGACCATTCTTTTACTTTTATTGTTGAGTCAGTTCACCTATTTCTCTCCACCTCAAGAAGCAAACACTTGTGTGAACTGTGCATTGATTCCTACATATTTGCATATTGCACTTATTATATTACTCTATGTTGACAATATCCATGAGATATACATGTTACAAGTTGAAAGCAACCGCTGAAACTTAATCTTCCTTTGTGTTGCTTCAATGCCTTTACTTTGAATTATTGCTTTATGAGTTAACTTTTATGCAAGACTTATTGATGCTTGTCTTGAAGTGCTATTCATGAAAAGTCTTTGCTTTATGATTCACTTGTTTACTCATGTCATTACCATTGTTTTGATCGCTGCATTCATTACATGTGTTTACAAATAGTATGATCAAGGTTATGATGGCATGTCACTCCAGAAATTATCTTTGTTATCGTTTTACCTGCTCGGGACGAGCGATAACTAAGCTTGGGGATGCTGATACGTCTCCGACGTATCGATAATTTCTTATGTTCCATGCCACATTATTGATGATATCTACATGTTTTATGCACACTTTATGCCATATTCGTGCATTTTCTGGAACTAACCTATTAACAAGATGCCGAAGTGCCAGTTCCTGTTTTCTGCTGTTTTTGGTTTCAGAAATCCTAGTAAAGAAATATTCTCGGAATTGGACGAAATCAACGCCCAGGTTCCTATTTTGCCCGGAAGCATCCAGAACACCCGAGAACCGCCAGAGAGGGGGCACAGGGCCACCAAACCCTAGGCCGGCGCGGCCAAGGGGGGGCCGCGCCCCCCTATAGTGTGGGCCCCCCAGAAGTCCACCGACCTTGCCCTTCCGCCTATTTAAAGCCTCCGTCGCGAAAACCCTGATACGATCGACGAAACCCACAGAAACCTTCCGGAGCCGCCGCCATCGCGAAGCCAAGATCCGGGGACAGAGTCTCCTGTTCCGGCACGCCGCGGAACGGGGAAGTGCCCCGGAAGGCTTCTCCATCGACACCGCTGCCATCTCCACCGCCATCTTCATCACCGTCTTTGCTCCCATGAGGAGGAGTAGTTCTCCCCGAGGCTGAGGGCTCCGCTCGTAGCTATGTGGTTCATCTCTCTCCCATGTACCTCAATACAATAATCTCATGAGCTGCTTTACATGATTGAGATTCATATGAGTTTTGTATCACAATTTATCTATGTGCTACTCTAGTGATGTTATTAAAGTAGTTTTATTCCTCCTGCACGGTGTAATGGTGACAGTGTGTGCATCCGTGTTAGTACTTGGTTTATGCTATGATTGTGATCTCTTGTAGATTATGAAGTTAACTATTGCTATGATAGTATTGATTTGATCTATGCCTCCTTTCTTAGCATGAAGGTGACAGTGTGCATGCTACGTTAGTACTTGGTTTAGTCGTATTGATCTTTCATGCACTCTAAGGTTATTTAAATATGAACGTTGAATTGTGGAGCTTGTTAACTCCGGCATTGAGGGTTCGTCTAATCCTACGCAATGTGTTCATCATCCAACAAGAGTGTAGAGTATGCATTTATCTATTCTGTTATGTGATCAAAGTTGAGAGTGTCCACTAGTGAAAGTCTAATCCCTAGGCCTTGTTCCTAAATATCGCTATCGTCTGCTTGTTTACTTGTTTCTCTGCGTTACTACTGCTGCAATACTACCACCATCAACTACACGCCTGACAAGCTATTTTACGGCACCGTTGCTACTTATTCATACCACTTGTATTTCACCATCTCTTCGCCGAACTAGTACACCTATTTGGTGTGTTGGGGACACAAGAGACTTCTTGCTTTGTGGTTGCAGGGTTGCATGAGAGGGATATCTTTGATCTCTTCCTCCCTGAGTTCGATAAACCTTGGGTGATCCACTTAAGGGAAAACTTGCTGCTGTTCTACAAACCTCTGCTCTTGGAGGCCCAACACTGTCTACAGGAAAAGGAGGAGGCGTAGACATCATGGCCGCGGCAGGGGTGTGCGTCGGACGGTGGGTGATGTACGGGGCGGCGGACGGTGCTTCATGTCGGGGGCGGCGGACGTGGGAAGTGGAGGTTGTGGCGTAGGTCAACGAGTCCACGCCCTACACACACGTAATGTGCCAGTCAACGCATTGTTTATACAATTAATGGGCCAAAAGCCCATTAAGTTGTCCCAAAAACATATTAATGGAAATAACGTCCCATATAAATTTGAAAAACAATAATAAACAAAACTATGATGCATTTATAAGATTTTGTGTAAAAAAAATTCATATTAGTTCGAAATGTAGGGCATGCACATTACATATGTTTTTTTAGTCCTCCTCCAAATCATCCCAAATTTTATACACATTGTCTTCAACACAAAATTAGGTACATTGTCTACCATTTGTACATTCATAATATTCTTTCCTTTCAATTTTTGGTCCATTTGTGCCCATTTCCCCCTCTTTTCCACCGAAAACCCCCGTGTCGACACACCCCTACCATGGGGTCACCATGGCACCAAGTCATAAATACCTAAACTAGTGGCAAGCAAGGTGTCAAATCACAAGGTGCACAAATGTGCCAAATCATAACCCAATCCATGGTGGTTTGGTCAGTTTTTTGCCATTCCCCATCTTTTCATCCGAAAACCCCTCTCTCGACACACCCCTACCATGGGGCCACCATGGAACCAACTCCTAATTTCGAAAACCAATAGCTAACAAGGTGTCACATCACAAGGTGCTCAAGTGTGTCAAATCATAGCCCAATCCATGGTGGTTTGGTCAGTTTTTGCCATTCCCCCTCTTTTCATCCGAAAACCCTTGTTTCGACACATCCCTACAATGGGGCCACCATGCCACCAATGCCTAATTTGGAAAACCAATAGCAACCAAGGTGTCACATCACAAGGTGCTAAAGTGCGCCAAATCATAGCCCAATCCATGGTGGTTTCGTCAGTTTTTTGCCATTCCCCCCTCTTTTCGTCCGAAAACCCCTCTCTCGACACACCCCTACCATGGGGCCACCATGGCACCAACTCCTAATTTGGAAAACCAATAGCAAACAAGGTGTCACATCACACAAGGTACTCAAGTGTGCCAAATCATAGCCCAATCCATGGTGGTTTGGTCAGTTTTTTGCCATTCCCCCCTCTTTTATGTCCGAATACCCCTCTCTCGGCACACCCCTACCATGGGGCCACCATGGCACCAACTATTAATTTGGAAAACCAATAGCAAACAAGGTTTCACATTGTTGTATTATTGAGAAAAGAGACACAAAGGAATGGAGCAAATGATTCTCATGTTTCATTGCAATGTGGGAGACCCACTTATATACAGGGTGAAGGGGTGTGTTGGGGAGACACCTCTTCCCCTACAGACACCTCCTGGGAGGCATCCCTCCCAATACAATTGATCACATGTTTTATTTCACAACACTCCCCCTTGATCAAGTCGTCATTGATGTCTACGGGTGCTTCTATTCTTGTAGACAGTGTTGGGCCTCCAAGAGCAGAGGTTTGTAGAACAGCAGCAAGTTTCCCTTAAGTTGATCACCCAAGGTTTATCGAACTCAGGGAGGAAGAGGTCAAAGATATCCCTCTCAAGCAACCACTGCAATCACGATACAAGAAGTCTCTTGTGTCCCCAACACACCTAATACACTTGTCAGATGTATAGGTGCACTAGTTCGGCGAAGAGATAGTGAAATACAAGTAGTATGGATGTATATGAGTGGTAATAGTAATCTGAATAAAATATGGCAGCGAGTAAACATGCAACAAAACAGTAAATAAATGGAGTTTCAGTGCTTGGAAACAAGGCCTAGGGATCATACTTTCACTAGTGGACACTCTCAACATTGATCACATAATAAAACCACTCTACACTCTCTTGTTGGATGATGAACACCACTAATTGTGTAGGGCTATAAGAGCACCTCAATGCCGGAGTTAACAAGCTCCACAACATTCGATGTTCATATTTAAATAACCTTAGAGTGCATGATAGATCATTGCAATTATACCAAGTACTAACATAGCATGCACACTGTCACCATCACACTATGAAAGGAGAATAAATCACATCAATACTATCATAGTAATAATTAACTCCATAACCTACAAGAGATTATGATCATAACCTACGCCAAGAACTTCACGATGCACACACTGTCACCATTACACCATGAAGGAGGAATAGAGTACTTTAATAACATCACCAGAGTAACACAACTAGATCACAAAGAGAGATGAACCACATAGCTACGGTAGAACCCTCAGCCTCGGGGAGAATTACTCCCTCCTCATCATGGAGACAGCGATGGCAGTGAAGATGGCGGTGGAGATGGCTTCCGGGGGCACTTCCCCGTCCCGGCAGGGTGCCGGAACAGAGACTTCTGTCCCCCGAATTGGAGTTTCGCGATGGTGGTGGCGTCCCTGGAGTCTTTCTGGAGTTTTGTCAATCGGTATCGCGTTTTTAGGTCGAAAGGGCTTATATAGGCGAAGAGGCGGCGCAGGAGGGGCACCAGGGTGCCCTCCCCATAGGCCGGCGCGGCCAGGGGCCTGCCCGCGCGGCCCTATTGTCTTGGGGCCCCAGGCCTCCCCTCCGGCTCTCCTTCGGTGTCCTAGTCCGTCTCGGTGAATTATGATGTTTGGTCTTCGTTTCGTCGAATTCCGAGAATATTGCCCGAACAGCCTTTCTGGAACCAAAAACAGCAAAAAACAGGAACTGGCACTGTGGCATCTTGTTAATAGGTTAGTTCCGGAAAATGCATAAATATGACATAAAGTGTGAACAAAACATGTAGGTAATGTCATAAAACTAGCATGGAACATAAGAAATTATAGATAAGTTTGAGACGTATCAAGCATCCCCAAGCTTAGTTCCTACTCGCCCTCGAGTAGGTAAACGATAACAATGATAATTTCTTAAGTGACATGCTACCAACATAATCTTGATCAATACTATTGTAAAGCATATGAAGTGAATGAAGTGATAGTAAAGATAATGACTAAACAACTGAATCATATAGCAAAGACTTTTCATGAATAGTACTTTCAAGACAAGCATCAATAAGTCTTGCATAAGAGTTAACTCATAAAGCAATAGATTCAAAGTAAAAGGCATTGAAGCAACACAAAGGATGATTAAGTTTCAGCAATTGCTTTCAACTTGTAACATGTATATCTCATGGATAGTTGTCAACATAAAGCAATATAACAAGTGCAATAGGTAAACATGTAAGAATCAATACACGAAGTTCACACAAGTGTTTGCTTCTAAGATAGAAAGAAGTAGGTAAACTGACTCAACAATAAAGTAGAAGAATGGCCCTTCGCGAGAGGAAGCATGGATTACTATTTTTGTGCTAGAGCTTTTCATTTTGAAAACATAGAAGCAATTTTGTCAACGGTAGTAATAAAGCATATGCATTATGTATAAGATATCCTATAAGTTGCAAGCCTCATGCATAGAATACCAATAGTGCTCGCACCTTGTCCTAATTAGCTTGGATTAACACGGATTATCATTGCATAACATATGTTTCAACCAAGTGTCACAAAGGGGTACCTCTATGCCGCTCGTACGAGAGGTCTAAGGAGAAAGTTTGCATTGGATTTCTCGCTTTTGATTATTCTCAACTTAGACATCCATACCGGGACAACATAGACAACGAGATAATGGACTCCTCTTTTAATGCTTAAGCATTTTAACAACGAGTAATATTCTCATAAGAGATTGAGGATTTGTGTCCAAAGCTGAAACTTCCACCATGATTAATGGCTTTAGTTAGCGGCCCAATGTTCTTCTCTAACAATATGCATACTCAAACCATTTGATCATGAAAATCGCCCTTACTTCGGACAAGACGAACATGCATAGCAACTCACATGATATTCAACAAAGGTGTAAAAGTTGATGGCGTCCCCGAAACATGGTTACCGCTCAACAAGCAACTTATAAGAAATAAGATACATAGCAACATATTCAATACCACAATAGTTTTTAAGGCTATTTTCCCATGAGCTATGTATTGCAAAGACAAGGAATGAAATTTTAAAGGTAGCACTCAAGTAATTTACTTTGGAATGGCAGAGAAATACCATGTAGTAGGTAGGTATGGTGGACACAAATGGCATAGTTTTTGGCTCAAGGATTTGGATGCACGAGAAGAATTCCTCTCAATACAAGGCTAAGCTAGCAAGGTTGTTTGAAGCAAACTCAAGTATAAAACGGTGCAGCAAGACTCACATATGAACATATTGTAAGCATTATAAGACTTTACATCGTCTTCCTTGTTGTTCAAACACATTAACCAGAAAATATCTAGACTCTAGAGACCAATCATGCAAACCAAATTTTAACAAGCTCTATGTAGTTCTTCATTAATAGGTACAAAGTACATGATGCAAGAGCTTAAACATGATCTATATGAGCACAACAATTGCCAAGTATCAAATTATTCAAGACATTATACCAATTACCACATGAAGCATTTTCTGTTTCCAACCAAATAGAAATTAACGAAGCAGTTTCAACTTCGCCATGAACATTAAGAGTAAAGCTAAGAACACATGTGTTCATACGCAACAGCGGAGCGTGTCTCTCTCCCACACAAGCATGAATTTATTCAAACAAAACAAAAACAAACAGACGCTCCAAGTAAAGAACATATGATGTGACCAGAATAAAAATATAGTTTCAAGAGAAGAAACTCGATAAATTGTTGATGAAGAAGGGGATGCCTTGGGCATCCCCAAGCTTAGACGCTTGAGTCTTCTTGAAATATGGAGGGATGAACCACGGGGGCATCCCCAAGCTTAGACTTTTCACTCTTCTTGATCATAGTATATCATCCTCCTCTCTTGACCCTTGAAAACTTCCTCCACACCAAACTTAAAACAAACTCATTAGAGGGTTAGTGCATAATCAAAAATTCACATGTTCAGAGGTGACACAATAATTCTTAACACTTCGGACATTGCACAAAGCTACTTGGAAGTTAATGGAACAAAGAAATCCATTCAACACGAGCAAAAGAGGCAATGCGAAATAAAAGGCGAGAATCGTCAAAACGAGACGATCCGTAAAGACGATTTTTTAGAGGCACTGGACTTGCTCAGATGAAAATGCTCAAATTGAATGAAAGTTGCGTACATATCCGAGGATCACGCACGTAAATTGGCAGATTTTCTGAATTACCTACAGAGAACCCTGCCCAAATTCGTGACAGACAGAAATCTGTTTCTGCGCAATAATCCAAATCTAGTATCAACATTACTATCAAAGACTTTACTTGGCACAACAATGCAATAAAATAAGATAAGGAGAGGTTGATACAGTAGTAACAAGTTCCAAGACTCAACAAAACAGTAGCAAAATAAAGACATGGGTTATCTCCCAAGAAGTGCTTTCTTTATAGCCATTAAGATGGGCTCAGCAAATTTTAATGATGCTCACATAAGGATGAGAGTTGAAGCAAAAGAGAGCATCAAAAAGCAAGTATGAAACAAATTTAAGTCTCACCCACTTCCTATGAAAAGGGATCTTGTACACATATAAATTCATGAAGAACAAAGTGACAAGCATAAGAAGGCAATACAAGCACAACTTTAAAATTCTCAACATAAAGAGGGGAAACTTAATATTATTAAGATGCATATAACAATGTTTCCCTCTCTCATAATAACTTTCAGTAGCATCATTGATGAAATCCACAATATATCCATCACTTAAAACATTCTTATCATGGTTCATATGCATAAAAGTATCATTATTTTTGGCATAAGAAAAACTATTCTCATTAATAGTAATTGGAGCAGGATCATTATCAAGAATTTGAACATGGTAAACAAGTTGCATACTAAGGGAATTGTTTTTGGCAATCCAATCATAAATATGAAAAGTTTCATAAGGATAGTTATAACCTATATCATAGCCTTCTTTATAATAATCATCAAAGATTGGAGGCACAGTGTCATCATAAGAAATAGAATAGTTATCTTTCACAGTATGTTCATCTGTGACCATACCGTCATTGTTACTAGAAGGAGATGTATCAAACATATAATGATCAGTAGCAAAAGGATTTTCAAACACCTCATCCCCAAGCTTAGAGGTTTCTATATCATTATGGGAGGAAGCATGGATAGTACCGATACTATGGCAATTATTAACATTATCATTTTCAGAATTAGTTTCCCAGAGATTTGCAATATCAAAAGTAGTGTGCTCTTTCAAATCATGATCACTAATGTAGGTAAAGGGCATAGGAAGATCATTGTATTCAGATTCATTATCATAATAATCATCAGGAGCAACATACTTACGGTTACCTATCGTTATCTCATACACGCGGGGATATGTTGTTACCTCTTTCTTTTTATTCCCCTTCTTCTTCTTCTTCTTCTTCTTCGTTCCCTTCTTCTTCTTCTCATTTTCCTCGTTCCTTTCTTTAGGGGGGAGAGGCTTGATGAGAGGCTTCTCCTCATAACCTGTTTTATTTCCAGAAACAATAGAAGAAACTTGGGAGGATTCCTCCTTTTCATTAATAAGTTCAAAGCACACAGCGGTCCTATCATATTTTGGCAAAGTGTCATCTTCTTAAATATTTTGTATGTATGTATTTGTATGGCAATTATCAATGCAATAAGAAAGACACCCATGCAGGACATCATCAATATCTGGATCGTTAATATCTAACAAAGAAATTTTCCTTGATAACTCTTCACACCACAAAAATAAAGTAAGTTCATGATACGTCCAATTTGCATCACTATTTTATATCATAATTTGTTGTTATTCATTGATATATTTCATATTGGGACACAATACTTATGTTATTTCATCTATTTTTGCATGTTTCATCATTATTGGAGGATCAAGCACCGGAGCCGAGGATTACTGCTGGAAAAAGCACCGTCGAACGCAATATTTCGGAAGATCAACTGTGGAAGGAAATTATACCAAAAATCCTATTTTTCAAGATGACGAAGGAAGCCAGAAGGAGGAGCCAGGAGGACCCAGGGTGGGCCCACACCCTAGGGCGGCGCGGCCCATGCCCTGGCCGCGCCGCCATGTAGTGTGGGGGGCCCACAGCCCCTTTCGCCTCCTTTTCTTCGCGAAATCCTTCGTCCCGAAAACCTAAGCCACGAGAGGGTACCTCGCGAAGAGTTACGGCCGCCTCGCGGGGCGGAGAACACCAGAGAGAAAAGAGCTCTCCGGCGGGCGGGAATCCGCCGGGAAATTCCCTCCGGGAGGGGGAAATCGACGCCATCGTCACCATCATCGAGCTGGACATCATCTCCATCACCATCATCATCATCTCCACCATCATCACCGCCGTCTCCACCGCTGGACACCGTCACCGCCGTAGCAATTTGGGTTTGATCTTGATTGTTTGATAGGGGAAACTCTCCCGGTATCGATCTCTACTTGTTGTTGATGCTATTGAGTGAAACCATTGAACCAAGTTTATGTTCAGATTGTTATTCATCATCATATCACCTCTGATCATGTTCCATATGATGTCTCGTGAGTAGTTCGTTTAGTTCTTGAGAACATGGGTGAAGTCTAAATGTTAGTAGTGAACTATGGTTGAGTAATATTCAATGGTATGATATTTAAGTTGTGGTGTTATTCTTCTAGTGGTGTCATGTGAACGTCGACTACATGACACTTCACCATTTATGGGCCTAGGGGAATGCATCTTGTATTCGTTTGCTAATTGCGGGGTTGCCGGAGTGACGAAACCTAAAACCCCGTTGGTATATCGATGCGAGGAGGGATCGCAGGATCTCGAGTTTAAGGTCTGTGGTTAGATTTATTCTTAATTACTTTCTTGTAGTTGCGGATGCTTGCAAGGGGTATAATCACAAGTATGTATTAGTCCTAGGAAGGGCGGTACATTAGCATAGGTTCACCCACACAACACTTATCATAACAATGAAGATTATTTAGCCGTATGTAGCGAAAGCACTAGACTAAAATCCCGTGTGTCCTCGAGAACGTTTGGTCATTATAAGTAAACAAACCGGCTTGTCCTTTGTGCTAAAAAGGATTGGGCCACTCGCTGCAATTGTTACTCTCGCACTTTACTTACTCGTACTTTATTCAACTATTACATCTAAACCCCCTGAATACTTGTCTGTGAGCATTTACAGTGAATCCTTAATCGAAACTGCTTGTCAACACCTTCTGCTCGTCGTTGGGATCGACATTCTTACTTATCGAAAATACTACGATACACCCCCTATACTTGTGGGTCATCAGTTCATCATGCTGATTAGGAGTAATTTCATCATCACAATACAAATTTGCAACACTCATGGGGTTCGAATTGTCAATGGAGGAGCATTGAAAATTAAAATGACCCGCTTTATGGCAAAGTTCACAAATAAAAGGATAGAGGGCACAAACTTTTTTACCAAGATCATCTAGAGCCCTAGACCACTTTCTAGTTTTTTCATTCCCATGATGGATACAATATTCATCTTCGATTTGATTAATTTCACAAGGTCTATGCATTCCACAAAAATTAACATGCTTATAAGAAATAGTATTTTCAGAAGTTTGGGCATGCTCATTGCAATCATTAATAACTATTTCATCCTTCATGCAAGCGTCTTTAAAAGGTTCATGATACTTATCAAAATTCTTCCTAGGCAATTCAAAATGAGAGGCAAAAGCTTTATAAAGATTTGCAACAACTTGAGAGTCAAGACCATAAGTATCACTCATATTTCGAATTTTATCAGTATCCATAAAAGTTTCAATGCATTCATAATCATAATTTATACCTGACTCTTTACCTTTGTCGTTCTCTGAATCTTCAGCGTTCTCCTGAATCCGATTAAGAAGGTCCCATTTAAACTCTTCTTTATTGCGCGTGAATGATCCAGAACAAGCAGTATCTAGCAAGGTTTTATCTTGAAAAGAAAGTCTTGCATAGAAATTATCGATGATGATATTACCAGGAAGCTCATGATTGGGGCATTTGAGCATTAAAGACTTTAATCTCTCCCATGCTTGAGCAATACTCTCTCCATCATGAGGCCAGAAATTATATATGCGATTTCGGTCTTCGTGAATTTCACTTGGAGGATAGAATTTAGAGTAAAATAGAGGCACAATATCCTTCCAATCAAGAGAATGCCCATCCTTCAGCAGTTTGTACCAATGCGCCGCTTTACCAGACAACGACATAGAGAATAATTTCTTCTTCACTTCATCCATAGAGATACCTGCACACTTGAATAGCCCACATAATTCATGCAAAAATAGTAAATGATCTCCAGGATGGACAGCTCCATCCCCTTCATAGCGGTTATCCATAACACGTTCAATAATTTTCATAGGTATTTTATATGGAATACTTTCAGTAGGTGGATTTAAAATGTCACAAGCATCATTAGAGTTATCGCATGTGGGAGATAAAGTATTATCAGAGCAAATTTTCTCCCCTAAAGATGGGAAGCTAAAAATATCACAAAAACTAGCTTCCCCAAGCTTAGACTTCTCCATAGCATTAGCAGTAATTGCATTCATACTAATAACATCGCTACTAGCATGCAAATAAGGTTCCATAGGTTTTTTAATTCTCGCATCAAACAATTCTAAATCAGGAAAAAGATTAAAAAGCTCACCAAATTTTTTGTTGTTTTCCATTATGCCTAACTAGTGAAAATAAAAACAAGAAACAAAAAGATGCAATTGCAGGATCTAAAGGAAATAGCTTCGAGCACTCACACACCGGCAACGGTGCTAGGAAATAGCTTAGTAGTCGGAGGATGTGAATACCTTTTACCTTACCTCCCCGGCAACGGCGCCAGAAAAGTGCTTGATGTCTACGGGTGCTTCTATTCTTGTAGACGAGTGTTGGGCCTCCAAGAGCAGAGGTTTGTAGAACATCGGCAAGTTTCCCTTAAGTGGATCACCCAAGGTTTATCAAACTCGGGGAGGAAGAGGTCAAAGATATCCCTCTCAAGCAACCCCGCAATCACGATACAAGAAGTCTCTTGTGTCCCCAACACACCTAATACACTTGTCAGATGTATAGGTGCACTAGTTCGGCGAAGAGATAGTGAAATACAAGTAGTATGGATGTATATGAGTGGTAATAGTAATCTGAATAAAATATAGCAGCGAGTAAACATGCAACAGAACAGTAAATAAACGGAGTCTCAGTGCTTGGAAACAAGGCCTAGGGATCATACTTTCACTAGTGGACACTCTCAACATTGATCACATAATAAAACCACTCTACACTCTCTTGTTGGATGATGAACACCACTAATTGTGTAGGGCTACAAGAGCACCTCAATGCCGGAGTTAACAAACTCCACAACATTCGATGTTCATATTTAAATAACCTTAGAGTGCATGATAGATCATTGCAATTATACCAAGTACTAACATAGCATGCACACTGTCACCATCACACTATGAAAGGAGAATAAATCACATCAATACTATCATAGTAATAATTAACTCCATAACCTACAAGAGATTATGATCATAACCTACGCCAAGAACTTCACGATGCACACACCTGTCACCATTACACCATGAAGGAGGAATAGAGTACTTTAATAACATCACCGAGAGTAACACAACTAGATCACAAAGAGAGAGATGAACCACATAGCTACAGGTAGAGCCCTCAGCCTCGGGGAGAATTACTCCCTCCTCATCATGGAGACAGCGATGGCGGTGAAGATGGCGGTGGAGATGGCTTCCGGGGGCACTTCCCCGTCCCGGCAGGGTGCCGGAACAGAGACTTCTGTCCCCCGAATTGGAGTTTCGCGATGGTGGCGGCGTCCCTGGAGTCTTTCTGGAGTTTCGTCAATCGGTATCGTGTTTTTAGGTCGAAAGGGCTTACATAGGCGAAGAGGCGGCGCAGGAGGGGCACCAGGGCGCCCTCCCCATAGGCCGGCGCGGCCAGGGGCCTGCCCGCGCGGCCCTATTATCTGGGGGCCCCAGGCCTCCCCTCCGGCTCTCCTTCGGTGTCCTAGTCCGTCTCGGTGAATTATGATGTTTGGTCTTCGTTTCGTCGAATTCCGAGAATATTGCCCGAACAGCCTTTCTGGAACCAAAAACAGCAGAAAACAGGAACTGGCACTGTGGCATCTTGTTAATAGGTTAGTTCTGGAAAATGCATATATATGACATAAAGTGTGAACAAAACATGTAGGTAATGTCATAAAACTAGCATGGAACATAAGAAATTATAGATAAGTTTGAGACGTATCAGTCATATGTATATTGCAATCCAAAAACTCCTCCTAAAAAACCCTGTGGGAAAAATTGAGGAGAAATATTATAACGATATGCCACCGAAAACTCCTTTAAAACCCAGTGGGAAAATTAAGGAGAAACCATGTGTCATACGTCCGCACTTGTATTTATATTGTCTCGTTAAAAACCTTATATGAGAAACCTTAGGGAAGACTCATAAAGGGAAAAGGAGTACAATATCAGTGATCGGAAGATCATCAACGAGTAATAACTAGGAATTTACTCCCCCTCAACATTGCAAACCTAAAGGTTGTCTCATACCAATTCCACAAACTTAATTATGGAATACAACTGTTGGTAGAGATATTGTGAATATCACAATATTTTGCTTGCAAATTACCCTCTTACATTTCTGTAATTTATGAGGATAAATATAACTCATAAGCAATACAAGTGACATTATCTTGGTAGATAATGATAGGTGATTCGAATGAATCTCCACATGAACTCACATGTGGCCAATCATTCTGCGAATTCATACACATCTTGTGATGCTTCATATGATTTCTGCAGAATGATCACCGGAAGGACCCATTTAGAGTCTATTCTGAAGACTTCCTTCTGAATACTCTTCCGATAAATCCAGTCTTTGATATGGCACTGTTGGGATCAGATAATTAGCCACTATCAAATATCACACATTGGTCCCATCTTGATTTTCATACTAGAATTAATCAAGAGTTTTGTGCCTTGGATATATCTTAGAATAGTCCATACACCAATCTTATACCTTTCGGGGGATTGCACTCTCAATAAATTGCCAACAAACATAATGTCAGGCCTGACGTATTTTGCAAGATATCTCAGTGCTCCGATGGTAGATATGGAACTTCAGCTCCATCTATCACTTCACCATCTTCCCACCTTTCCAAGTATTGTTATCCCATATTAGGTATAAGATGACCATATGTGTCTCTGATATTATATATCCGTATTGAACTTATTCAACATTTTGGGATATATGAAGACTGATATACATTTATTCCTGGGGGAACAAGCTCAAGTTAAAACTTAAGCACGATTTGGTTTGACCCAAATCTCCGTCTTAAAATGATTGTGTGTATCTCAAATGTCTCGCATAAAGACATTGATGATAAGATCATCAACACCACTTAGGTGACGTAAAATCCAATTAAGGATTTATCCATGAGTACACATCAACAATCATTGATATTAGAGTTATCCTCATCATGGAATAACTCACACGATCGGTTGTACCACAAAATTATCTCCGACTACTTCAAGTCATAGAATGACTCCGAAGTTTCCCACACACATGTTGCGATTTTCCTTTGGATTCAGAATATTAAGTCCTTCAATGACTTCAATCTATAAATCCAAATTGAGTGACCTGTGGGAGTATGCAGGCACTAATACATACATCAACCACATGGATTTGTACTGCCAATGACATTTAGTATCGAAACATGATTCCACTCATACCAAGAAGGTATATCACATCATGACTGATGTCGGGCTTCTGCGAAAAAACCCTTGTGCTACAAAAGCCTCGCTTTATCACCACCTCATTCTCTCTTCCCTATGGGAGATACTTATGAGGAGAAGGTTTTACTATCGTAAATACCTCTCTCTGATGAGCGAGCGCTATTCTTCCTCAATTGCTTCCTTTCATTTGAACCAATATAAGTGCAACACCACTCTCCATGGATTTTGGTTCAGGGCCCAAAAGGATTTTAGCAATTGCCAGGAAGATTTATATGTCGACATATGTAGAATTTCTCATATGCGATTCTCATGAATCAGTATCATCAGTGGAATTTTGATTGTGGCTCTCAACTCGTTGTGACTTCCCATAACAACAGAGTCAAGGTGTTTCGATGTCCCAGCACACAAAAATGTGTGCACACTGTGCTGGGTCCTGGATGATACACATCCTACTGGTGTCATCCAACCATAGGTTGAACCACATTTGGTGATTGGGAGACCATCTCTTTTGTTCCAACAAAAACAAAGAGAACTTAGTCTCATATGATCAGAATTCTCCCCCTCTTGCTCTCATATGGGGAGACAAGTGGTTTATTAGGTACCTCCACTCAATCTGATACATGACCAAAATGACACCTTTGTCACTAGTAAATATATTGGCAGATCATTTGCAATAAAATGCAAATTTCTCATAACCTGAACCTCTAGTTCAGTTTCTTAAGTACGTGGATCAAATGTCAACGCCATTTCTTAGCCATTTCCTAGCATTCTTTGTGGTACACATCTCCCCCTAATGCCAGAAAATGTCCTTATTGCAAAAGCAATCAGCGTACATGCCCCTAACTCCCTTTTCAGGGTTAAGGTATGTGACGGATTAACAATCATACCACAGTTATTACTCACATAGATCCCAAATATATGTGAGGGCCCATGACATACGCCGGGGTGGTGATATCGGATGCAACCGATTACCGCAGATGGGAAATCCTATTTCCACGTACAAACTGCAAGGGAACGCAGTATTAAACATGCGGCGTGTGATTCCGCATGTTACCACCAACTAAATGTTGTCAAATCACAATTCTGTAAAATTGACCGTGCAACTTTGACTCTCTTTCGGAAGAGATCCAGCCAAACCATTGTGGGTATGTACAAAATATACTGAATATGACCATTGTATGTTCGTGGATCAAATTCAACGAAAATTCCATTCCAATGGCATTATCCCACGTTAGGATACTAGCTTTGCTCTAAATTCGTCAATTTGAGCACTTAATTCAGTATTCACATGGTTTTTTGTGAATGATACACACATAAGACCATCTTCAAGATGCATCTGTGCAACCACGAAGCACCAACATAACCCACACAATGGTTGAGTAATCCACATACATTCTTGAATGCTTTCAAGAGTAATGTGTGGCTTGATACGTCTCCGACGTATCGATAATTTCTTATGTTCCATGCCACATTATTGATGTTATCTACATGTTTTATGCACATTTTATGTCATATTCGTGCATTTTCTGGAACTAACCTATTAACAAGATGCCGAAGTGCCAGTTCCTGTTTTCTGCTGTTTTTGGTTTCAGAAATCCTAGTAACGAAATATTCTCGGAATCGGACGAAATCAACGCCCAGGTTCCTATTTTGCCCGGAAGCATCCAGAACACCCGAGAGCCGCCAGAGAGGGGGCACAGGCCCACCAAACCCTAGGCCGGCGCGGCCAGGGGGGCCCGCGCCACCCTAAGGTGTGGGCACCCCTTCGACCCTCCTGCGCCGCCTCTTCGCCTATATAAAGCCCCTGGATCGAAAACCCTGATACGTTCGACGAAACCCACAGAAACCTTCCAGAGCCGCCGCCGTCGCGAGGCCAAGATCTGGGGGACAGGAGTCTCTGTTCCGGCACGCCGCCGGAACGGGGAAGTGCCCCCGGAAGGCTCCTCCATCGACACCGCTGCCATCTCCACCGCCATCTTCATCACCACTGCTGCTCCCATGAGGAGGGAGTAGTTCTCCATCGAGGCTCGGGGCTGTACCGGTAGCTATGTGGTTCATCTCTCTCCTATGTACTTCAATACAATAATCTCATGAGCTGCCCTACATGATTGAGATTCATATGATGATGCTTGTAATCTAGATGTCATTATGCTAGTCAAGTGAGTTTTACTTATGTGATCTCCGGAGACTCCTTGTCCCACGTGTGTAAAGGTGACGAGTGTGTGCACCGTGTGGGTCTCTTAGGCTATATTTCACAGAATACTTATTCACTGTTATGAATGGCATAGTGAAGTGCTTATTTATATCTCTTTATGATTGCAATGTATTTGTATCACAATTTATCTATGTGCTACTCTAGTGATGTTATTAAAGTAGTTTTATTCCTCCTACACGGTGTAATGGTCACAGTGTGTGCATCCGTGTTAGTACTTGGTTTATGCTATGATCATGATCTCTTGTAGATTGCGAAGTTAACTATTGCTATGATAGTATTGATGTGATCTATTCCTCCTTTCTTAGCATGAAGGTGACAGTGTGCATGCTACGTTAGTACTTGGTTTAGTCGTATTGATCTATCTTACACTCTAAGGTTACTTAAATATGAACATTGAATTGTGGAGCTTGTTAACTCCGGCATTGAGGGTTCGTGTAATCCTACGCAATGTGTTCATCATCCAACAAGAGTGTAGAGTATGCATTTATCTATTCTGTTATGTGATCAATGTTGAGAGTGTCCACTAGTGAAAGTGTAATCCCTAGGCCTTGTTCCTAAATATCGCTATCGCTGCTTGTTTACTTGTTTTACTTGCGTTACTACTCGCTGCAATACTACCACCATCAACTACACGACGGCAAGCTATTTTCACGGCACCGTTGCTACTGCTCATACTTATTCATACCACCTGTATTTCACTATCTCTTCGCCGAACTAGTGCACCTATTTGGTGTGTTGGGGACACAAGAGACTTCTTGCTTTGTGGTTGCGGGGTTGCATGAGAGGGATATCTTTGACCTCTTCCTCCCCGAGTTCGATAAACCTTGGGTGATCCACTTAAGGGAAAACTTGCTGTCTGTTCTACAAACCTCTCGCTCTTGGAGGCCCAACACCGTCTACAGGAAAATGAGGGGGAAGTAGACATCAAGCTATTTTCACGGCGCCGTTGCCGGGGAGGAAAGGTAAAAGGTACTCACACTCCGGACCTCGGCTACCAAGCTATTTTCCGCCGTTGTAAGTACTCAAAGCTATTTCCTTTAGATCCTCGCAATTGCATCTTTTTGTTTCTTGTTTACACTAGTTTGGCATAATGGACAAAAATGAGCTTCTTATGCTATTTCCTGATTTAAAACATGGATTGTTTGATGCGAAAATTAAAAAACCTATGGAATCTTATTTGCATGCTTTGGTAGTAATATTAGTATGAACGCTTTGAACACCATTGTTGATAATGATATAGAAAGTTCTAAGCTTGGGGAAGCTGGTTTTCATGATCTTTTTAGTCCCCCAAGCATTGAGGAGAAAATTTTCTTTGATGATACTTTACCTCCTATTTATGATGATTATAATGATAGTGGTCTTTTGGTTCCACCTACTATGGAGAGTGAATTTGATTATGATTACGATATGCCTCCTATATTTGATGATAGCTACTTTGTTGAATTTGCTCCCACTACAACTAATAAAATTGATTATGCTTATGTGGAGAGTAATAATTTTATGCATGAGACTCATGATAAGAATGCTTTATGTGATAGTTATATTGTTGAGTTTGCTCATGTTGCTACTGAAAGTTATTATGAGAGAGGAAAATATGGTTGTAGAAATTTTCATGTTACTAAAATACCTCTCTATGTGCTGAAATTTTTGAAGCTACACTTGTTTTATCTTCCTATGCTTGTTACTTTGCTCTTCATGAACTTGTTTATTTACAAGATTCCTTTGCATAGGAAGCATGTTAGACTTAAATGTGTTTTGTATTTGCCTCTTGATGCTCTCTTTTGCTTCAAATACTATTTCTTGCGAGTGCATCATTAAAGCTGCTTGAGCCCATCTTAATGGCTATAAAGAAAAGAACTTCTTGGGAGATAACCCATGTGTTATTTTGCTACAGTACTTTGTTTTATATTTGTGTCTTGGAAGTTTTTTACTACTGTAGCAACCTCTCCTTATCTTAGTTTAGTGTTTTGTTGTGCCAAGTGAAGCCTCTAATCGAAGGTTGATACTAGATTTGGATTTCTGCGCAGAAACAGATTTCTATCTGTCACGAATCTGGGCTGTTTTCTCTGTAGAAAAATCATAAAAAATATGCCAATTTACGTGCGTGTTCCTCAGATATTTACGCAACTTGCATTAGTTTTGAGTTTTCTGATCTGAGCAACGGAAGTATTTATTAAAAATTCGTCTTTACGGACTGTTCTGTTTTGACAGATTCTGCCTTTTATTTCGCATTGCTTCTTTCGCTTGTGTTGGGTGGATTTCTTTGTTCCATTACCTTCCAGTAGCTTTGAGCAATGTCCGGAAGTGTTAAGAATGATTGTGTCACCTCTGAACATGTGAGTTTTTGATTATGTACTAACCCCTCTAATGAAGTTTATGAGAAGTTTGGTGTGAAGGAAGTTTTCAAGGGTCAAGAGAGGAGGATGATATACTATGATCAAGAAGAGTGAAAGCTCTAAGCTTGGGGATGCCCCGGTGGTTCACCCCTGCATATATCAAGAAGACTCAAGCGTCTAAGCTTGTGGATGCCCAAGGCATCCCCTTCTTCATCGACAAATTATCATGTTCCTTCTCTTGAAACTATATTTTTATTCGGTCACATCTTATGTGCTTTACTTGGAGCGTCTCGTATGCTTTTATTTTTGTTTGTGTTTGAATAAATTGGATTACATCATGCTTGTGTGGGAGAGAGACACGCTCCGTTGTTGCATATGAACACATGTGTTCTTAGCTTTTAGTATTCATGGCGAAGTTTCTTCTTCGTTAAATTGTTATATGGTTGGAATTGGAAAATGATACATGTAGTAATTGCTATTAATGTCTTGGGTAATGTGATACTTGGCAATTGTTGTGCTCATGTTTAAGCTCTTGCATCATATGCTTTGCACCCATTAATGAAGAAATACATAGAGCATGCTAAAATTTGGTTTGCATATTTGGTTTCTCTAAGGTCTAGATAATTTCTAGTATTGAGTTTGAACAACAAGGAAGACGGTGTAGAGTCTTATAATGTTTACAATATGTATTTTATGTGAGTTTTGCTGCACCGGTTCATCCTTGTGTTTGTTTCAAATAAGCCTTGCTAGCCTAAACCTTGTATCGAGAGGGAATACTTCTCATGCATCCAAAATACTTGAGCCAACCACTATGCCATTTGTGTCCACCATACCTACCTACTACATGGTATTTTCCGCCATTCCAAAGTAAATTGCTTGAGTGCTACCTTTAAAATTCCATCATTCACCTTTGCAATATATAGCTCATGGGACAAATAGCTTAAAAACTATTGTGGTATTGAATATGTAATTATGCACTTTATCTCTTATTAAGTTGCTTGTTGTGCGATAACCATGTTCACTCTGGGACGCCATCAACTACTCTTTGTTGAATTTCATGTGAGTTGCTATGCATGTTCGTCTTGTCCGAAGTAAGAGCGATCTACCACCTTATGGTTAGAGCATGCATATTGTTAGAGAAGAACATTGGGCCGCTAACTAAAGCCATGATCCATGGTGGAAGTTTCGAGTTTTGGACAATATCCTCAATCTCAAATGAGAAAATTAATTGTTGTTACATGCTTATGCATAAAAGAGGAGTCCATTATCTGTTGTCTATGTTGTCCCGGTATGGATGTCTAAGTTGAGAATAATCAATAGCAAGAAATCCGATGCGAGCTTTCTCCTTAGACCTTTGTACAGGCGGCATAGAGGTACCCCTTTGTGACACTTGGTTAAAACATGTGCATTGCGATGATCCCGGTAGTCCAAGCTAATTAGGACAAGGTGCGGGCACTATTAGTATACTATGCATGAGGCTTGCAACTTGTAAGATATAATTTACATGATACATATGCTTTATCACTACCGTTGACAAAATTGTTTCTTGTTTTCAAAATCAAAGCTCTAGCACAAATATAGCAATCGATGCTTTCCTCTTTGAAGGACCATTCTTTTACTTTTATTGTTGAGTCAGTTCACCTATTTCTCTCCATCTCAAGAAGCAAACACTTGTGTGAACTGTGCATTGATTCCTACATACTTGCATATTGCACTTGTTATATTACTCTATGTTGACAATATCCATGAGATATACATGTTACAAGTTGAAAGCAACCGCTGAAACTTAATCTTTCTTTGTGTTGCTTCAATACCTTTACTTTGAATTATTGCTTTATGAGTTAACTCTTATGCAAGACTTATTGATGCTTGTCTTGAAGTACTATTCATGAAAAGTCTTTGCTTTATGATTCACTTGTTTACTCATGTCATATACATTGTTTTGATCGCTGCATTCACTACATATGCTTTACAAATAGTATGATCAAGGTTATGATGGCATGTCACTCCAGAAATTATCTTTGTTATCGTTTTACCTGCTCGGGACGAGCAGAACTAAGCTTGGGGATGTTGATACGTCTCCGACGTATCGATAATTTCTTATGTTCCATGCCACATTATTGATGTTATCTACATGTTTTATGCACATTTTATGTCATATTCGTGCATTTTCTGGAACTAACCTATTAACAAGATGCCGAAGTGCCAGTTCCTGTTTTCTGCTGTTTTTGGTTTCAGAAATCCTAGTAACGAAATATTCTCGGAATCGGACGAAATCAAAACCCTAGGCCGGCGCGGCCAGGGGGGACCCGCGCCACCCTATGGTGTGGGCACCCCTTCGACCCTCCTGCGCCGCCTCTTCGCCTATATAAAGCCCCTGGATCGAAAACCCTGATACGTTCGACGAAACCCACAGAAACCTTCCAGAGCCGCCGCCATCGCGAGGCCAAGATCTCGGGGGACAGGAGTCTCTCGTTCCGGCACGCCGCCGAATGGGGAAGTGCCCCGGAAGGCTCCTCCATCGACACCGCTGCCATCGCCACCGCCATCTTCATCACCACTGCTTGCTCCCATGAGGAGGGAGTAGTTCTCCATCGAGGCTCGGGGCTGTACCGGTAGCTATGTGGTTCATCTCTCTCCTATGTACTTCAATACAATAATCTCATGAGCTGCCCTACATGATTGAGATTCATATGATGATGCTTGTAATCTAGATGTCATTATGCTAGTCAAGTGAGTTTTACTTATGTGATCTCCGGAGACTCCTTGTTCCACGTGTGTAAAGGTGACGAGTGTGTGCACCGTGTGGGTCTCTTAGGCTATATTTCACGGAATACTTATTCACTCGTTATGAATGGCATAGTGAAGTGCTTATTTATATCTCTTTATGATTGCAATGTATTTGTATCACAATTTATCTATGTGCTACTCTAGTGATGTTATTAAAGTAGTTTTATTCCTCCTACACGGTGTAATGGTGACAGTGTGTGCATCCGTGTTAGTACTTGGTTTATGCTATGATCATGATCTCTTGTAGATTGCGAAGTTAACTATTGCTATGATAGTATTGATGTGATCTATTCCTCCTTTCTTAGCATGAAGGTGATAGTGTGCATGCTACGTTAGTACTTGGTTTAGTCGTATTGATCTATCTTACACTCTAAGGTTACTTAAATATGAACATTGAATTGTGGAGCTTGTTAACTCCGGCATTGAGGGTTCGTGTAATCCTACGCAATGTGTTCATCATCCAACAAGAGTGTAGAGTATGCATTTATCTATTCCGTTATGTGATCAATGTTGAGAGTGTCCACTAGTGAAAGTGTAATCCCTAGGCCTTGTTCCTAAATATCGCTATCGCTACTTGTTTACTTGTTTTACTGCGTTACTACTGCTGCAATACTACCACCATCAACTACACGCCAGCAAGCTATTTTCACGGCACCGTTGCTACTCGCTCATACTTATTCATACCACCTGTATTTCACTATCTCTTCGCCGAACTAGTGCACCTATTTGGTGTGTTGGGGACACAAGAGACTTCTTGCTTTGTGGTTGCAGGGTTGCATGAGAGGGATATCTTTGACCTCTTCCTCCCTGAGTTCGATAAACCTTGGGTGATCCACTTAAGGGAAAACTTGCTGCTGTTCTACAAACCTCTGCTCTTGGAGGCCCAACACTGTCTACAGGAAAAGGAGGGGGGAAGTAGACATCATGGCTCATTCTGAATTTTAAGGTGAGAGTGCCTTAAAATTAATTCCCTTATGGCACATCCAGTGCACATAAAATCTTATGGTTGTTGGGAATATTGCAACAGTCAAGTGTTGGTCAACAGAATTGTCAATAATTTCTCTAACTTCCCATACCATGGTGATAAAGGAGGAAAAATTATTGTGTACGCAACAAAGTTGAGCATGAAATGATTCATACACTCAATTTTCTCAACTATCATGTCCTCGGGACATAATGTTGCGAATTATACTATATGTAGTAGTACAATTATACGCTAATGATATTTGGGATAACCAGGAGACTACACGAGATCTACAGGACATCTTGGGAATAATCATCCACAAGCATCTCATCATTGTAAAAGAGTCATTTTCCTTCTACAATGCCAGAATATTTTCTGGTTGTTCCTTTGAAGTTGAACTCCAATCTTATCCCATTGAACTCATTTTCCTTCTCCGATAAGGAGTTGGTGGTATGATCAATCCAATACTTGACATATTGGTAACCGTTGGTACGATATTTCGTACTACCACCCCTTTGACAAACTTGAGAGTTGTCATCGTGATCATTTCTTTTAAATGATCCATTCCCTTTTGAGATATATACTTCATTTTTATTTGTTATTTTGCCTTTACTTTACATTCAACTCTCTGTGGTTTTTAACCACTAAATTGATTAACACTAAGAGCGCAAGCATGCATTTCAGGCAATGGTATCACACCCATTGAACGTGATGATCCTTCATAAGAAGTTCATCATATTTTCACCCTGAAATAAAAATGGTATTTATATTTACCATATAGGAGAATGTAAAATGCAGTAAGGAGTTACAATCGGATATGTATCCAAAATAGCCTTATCGTATAATCTCAACCCAATGTTGATTTATAGGCAAAAGACTTATAAGCCTTAACGGCCTTGCAGTCCCAAACACGAATCAATAATCATTCGTGTGATGCTTTTAACAAATATATCTCCTCAATGGGGGTCCCAAAAGGGACAATGGATATTCACCATCCATTTAAATACTTATTTGAGAATCGAGTCATTGCGATTATGCTATCTTATAAATAGCCATGACATTATCTACATGTGGAGTTTCTGTGGCGACATGGCCACGAGTCGACAAAATCATCAATGTCCAGAACCCATGTTAAATGATTACTCCCACATAATATCATCTCATCGCATTACCTTTCGAGAAAGGTTAGCCATATGATGCATGAAATGTTCATGCGTTAATTTACCATCAGTAAATTAAGTAGGATGAAAATGCTAGGGCTGAGCATAATCATGGTCATGGTGATTCGTAGTGACCCATAGATCAAGCCTTCCACGAGAACACCACAATGTGGTGTAGATCTTCAAATTAAAGTTAGTAACCTCAAAAGGGACAAACCTTTAATTTCCTTAAAACACATGGAGGTAGTCAAGCACCTAGTGGCGCCTCGCTCTTATGGACATTCTCATCGATCATGGCCTCCACAACCTTATGTTATTTATAACACATGAAGGTAATCACCACAAAATGGTGTTAAACCTCTCAGTTGTGCCTGAAAATTAATTTGTAGCTATGATGGCATCTCATAAGGTGTGTTTGCATGGAAGGTAATCACCAAATTATGCAAGTATTTTGCATAATTCACTTCATAGCATAACATGGCGATGTTATCGTCGCCAATGTCTTGGTTCCACATTTGATGGAGTATGTGACACTAAAGTCACAACCAACGACAAATGCTATAAAGCTACCAAGCATTTGGAAAAACTTCATCAAGGTAGTCACCACATGTGTAGACATCATAGTTTTAAACGAATATTATTCCGTTGTTATGATCCCATGCCATAACTATTGTGCCATCACTTTTGCTTAAAACACATGGAGATAATCACTACTAAGTAGTGTAGATCTCACTCTTATGGAGCTTTCCCAACCTTGTGTTCATTAAAACACATTGAAGGTAATCACCACACATGGTGGCGTAGACCTCACAGTTGGGAAGGAAGTTAATCCTCTTTGTAATGCAATCCGTAAGTTGTGTGCAAAATTGAAGGGGTCATTATGTTTGAATAACACAATATAGACCTCAAGGTAGCGATGCATAATCTACAGTGAAGTAGTAGATATCACTTATCAATTACCTTCTAATTCACAAGTATAAACTTGACATAGTTATGCAAGTGTCATACACTTTGCTACCTGATGTTTTCCAAATTTGCAAGCAAAATCCATATTCTATAAGAATAATGGAGCCACCATATTGCTTTGCAACAATATTACCCATGTAATACATACGTCATTTTGCATGCGTAAAATGATGCATAATTAACTATTATGCAATTCAGCAGGACACAATGGTTTATCATGCATATTTGCTCTCAAGACTCGCAAATAACAATAAACTCATGGTCAAATTGCTAAAAACAGCAAGCATACTTGCAAGCATCATCTTGTACCTTCTTGAGTTGCATATTCAGCCCGCTCAATGGTACATCCTCCTCAACAGTCACAGTAGTGCTCTTGGTATCAGAGCCAGGTTTCCTCTCCTCTGAAAATTTCACCTCAACCTTAGTGACTGTTGGTAGTGGAACAATCTTCTTACTAGTAACTATGCACTTGTCCACTGCCTGCTGTACCTCCTCCATGCACTTGTTTACTTCCTTCAATGCATGCCCAACTCCGGATGACTGCTTACGTTTCTCCATATATGGTAACACGAAAACACTACGAAGAAAAGTTTTGTAGTCCTCCCAAGTTTCAACAAATTCACCTCGGTCCACGGCATCATGCCAGCAACGTTCTAATGCCTCGTCCACACGCCGTGAAGCAAGATGATATGCATAAGATGTTTTGAACTTCCTCTTGTATGTTCGACATCGCGCAAAACCCAACTCCATGTTCCTCTCCCAATCTTCACACTCCTGAACTGTCGCAAGACGGTGTAGGTACCAATGAAGACTGGACGGCGAACGCTGTTCTCCCTTCAAGCAATCCAGATAGTCATTGAAAACCTTACTAGACTTCTTCGGAAGAGTACACTTCATGCCCAGAACATCGCCCGGAAACTCACCAACATCAACAGCATCAATAGCCGAAAGCGTCGGAGAAAATACCGCAGCAACACTGGTTTTCATCGCCGAAGAAACAGACATAGCAGCAGGCTGCCCGGCCCAGAGCCCGGTTGAACCGGCCTGGGGACCGGTGATGTCCACGGGTGCTTCTATTCTTGTAGACAGTGTTGGGCCTCCAACAGCAGAGGTTTGTAGAACAGCAGCAAGTTTCCCTTAAGTGGATCACCCAAGGTTTATCGAACTCAGGGAGGAAGAGGTCAAAGATATCCCTCTCAAGCAACCCTGCAACCACAAAGCAAGAAGTCTCTTGTGTCCCCAACACACTTAATAGGTGCACTAGTTTGGCGAAGAGATAGTGAAATGCAAGTGGTATGAATAAGTATGAGCAGTAGTAACGGCGCCAGAAAAGTGCTTGCTAGCGTGCAGTTGATGGTAGTAATATTGCAGGAGGTAAACAAGCAGTAAAACAGTAAACAAGCGATGATTGCAGTATTTAGGAACAAGGCCTAGGGATCATACTTTCTCTAGTGGACACTCTTAACATTGATCACATAACAGAATAAATAAATAGATGCTAGACTCTACACCCTCTTGTTGGATGATGAACACCACTAACTGTGTAGGATTACACGAACCCTCAATGCCGGAGTTAACAAGCTCCACAATATTCAATGTTCATATTTAAATAACCTTAGAGTGCATAACAGATCAACATAACCAAACCAAGTACTAACATAGCATGCACACTGTCACCTTCACACTACGAAAGGAGGAATAGCTCACATCAATACTATCATAGCAATAGTTAACTTCATAATCTACAAGAGATCACAATCATAGCCTACGCCAAGTACTACACGATGCACACACTGGTCACCATTACACCGTGCGGGAGGAATAAACTACTTTAATAACATCACTAGAGTAGCACACGGATAAATTGTGATACAAAACACATTGCAATCATAAAGAGATATAAATAACCACTTCACTATGCCATTCATAACAAATGAATAAGTATTCTCGTGAAATATAGCCTAAGAGACCCACACGGTGCACACACTCGTCACCTTTACACACGTGGGACAAGGAGTCTCCAGGAGATCACATAAGTAAAATCCACTTGACTAGCATAATGACATCTAGATTACAAGCATCATCATATGAATCTCAATCATGTAAGGCAGCTCATGAGATTATTGTATTGAAGTACATAGGAGAGAGATTAACCACATAGCTACCGGTACAGCCCCGAGCCTCGATGGAGAACTACTCCCTCCTCATGGGAGACAGCAGCGTTGATGAAGATGGCGGTGGTGTTGATGGAGAAGCCTTCCGGGGGCACTTCCCCGTCCTGGCGGCGTGCCGGAACAGAGACTCCTGTCCCCCAGATCTTGGCTTCGCGATGGCGGCGGCTCTGGAAGGTTTCTCGTACCGTGGCTTTTTTCGTCTCGTATTTTAGGTCAGGGACCTTTATATAGGCGAAGAGGCGGCGTCAGAAGGTCAACGAGGCGGTGACACACTAGGGGGGCGCGGCCAAGGCCTGGGCCGCGCCACCCTGGCGTCTGGTGGCCCAGTGGCCCCCTCCGGCCTCTCTCGTGTGTTCTGAAGCTTCGCGTGATCCTAAGATGTCGGGCGTTGATTTCGTCCGATTCCGAGAATATTTCCTTACTAGGATTTCTGAAACCAAAAACAGCAGTAAAATAGCAACCGGCCCTTCGGCATCTCGTCAATAGGTTAGTTCCGGAAAACGCATAATAATGACATAAAGTATGCATAAAACATGTAGATATCATCAATAATGTGGCATGGAACATAAGAAATTATCGATACGTCGAGACGTATCAGCATCCCCAAGCTTAGTTCTCGCTCGTCCCGAGCAGGTAAACGATAACAAAGATAATTTCTGGAGTGACATGCCATCATAACCTTGATCATACTATTGTAAACATATGTAATGAATGCAGCGATCAAAACAATGGTAATGACATGAGTAAACAAATGAATCATAAAGCAAAGACTTTTCATGAATAGTATTTTCAAGATAAGCATCAATAAGTCTTGCATAAGAGTTAACTCATAAAGCAATAATTCAAAGTAAAAGGTATTGAAGCAACATAAAGGAAGATTAAGTTTCAGCGGTTGCTTTCAACTTATAACATGTATATCTCATGGATAATTGTCAATGCAAAGTAATATAACAAGTGCAATATGCAAGTATGTAGGAATCAATGCACAGCTCACACAAGTGTTTGCTTCTTGAGATGGAGAGAAATAGGTGAACTGACTCAACATAAAAGTAAAAGAAAGGCCCTTCGCAGAGGGAAGCATTGATTGCTATATTTGTGCTAGAGCTTTGGTTTTGAAAACAAGAAACAATTTTGTCAACGGTAGTAATAAAGCATATGTGTTATGTAAATTATATCTTACAAGTTGCAAGCCTCATGCATAGTGTACTAATAGTGCCCGCACCTTGTCCTAATTAGCTTGGATTACCAGGATTATCATCGAAATACACATGTTTTAACCAAGTGTCACAAAGGGGTACCTCTATGCTGCCTGTACAAAGTTCTAAGGAGAAAGCTCGCATTTGGATTTCTCGCTTTTGATTATTCTCAACTTAGACATCCATACCGGGGCAACATAGACAACAGATAATGGACTCCTCTTTAATGCGTAAGCATGTAGCAACAGATAATATTCTCATAAGAGATTGAGGTTTTATGTCCAAACTGAAACTTCCACCATGAATCATGGCTTTAGTTAGCGGCCCAATGTTCTTCTCTAACAGTATGCATACTCAAACCATTTGATTGTGAAAACCGCCCTTACTTCAGACAAGACGAACATGCATAGCAACTCACATGATATTCAACAAAGAGTAGTTGATGGCGTCCACAGGAACATGGTTATCGCACAACAAACAACTTAATAAGAGATAAAGTGCATAAGTACATATTCAATACCACAATAGTTTTTAAGCTATTTGTCCCATGAGCTATATATTGCAAAGGTAAAGAATGGAAATTTTAAAGGTAGCACTCAAGCAATTTACTTTGGAATGGCGGAGAAATACCATGTAGTAGGTAGGTATGGTGGACACAAATGGCATAGTGGCTGGCTCAAGGATTTTGGATGCATGAGAAGTATTCCCTCTCGATACAAGGTTTAGGCTAGCAAGGTTATTTGAAACAAACACAAGGATGAACCGGTGCAGCAAAACTCACATAAAAGACATATTGTAAACATTATAAGACTCTACACCGTCTTCCTTGTTGTTCAAACTCTTTACTAGAAATTATCTAGACCTTAGAGAGACCAATTATGCAAACCAAATTTTAGCAAGCTCTATGTATTTCTTCATTAATAGGTGCAAAGTATATGATGCAAGAGCTTAAACATGAGCACAACAATTGCCAAGTATCACATTATCCAAGACATTTTACCAATTACTACATGTAGCATTTCCCGTTTCCAACCATATAACAATTAACGAAGCAGTTTCAACCTTCGCCATGAACACTATGAGTAAAGCCTAAGGACATATTTGTCCATATGCAACAGCGGAGCGTGTCTCTCTCCCACACAATGAATGCTAGGATCCATTTTATTCAAACAAAAACAAAAACAAAAACAAACCGACGCTCCAAGCAAAGAACATAAGATGTGATTGAATAAAAATATAGTTTCAAGAGAAGGAACCTGATAATTTGTCGATGAAGAAGGGGATGCCTTGGGCATCCCCAAGCTTAGATGCTTGAGTCTTCTTGAAATATGCAGGGATGAACCACCGGGGCATCCCCAAGCTTAGACTTTTCACTCTTCTTGATCGTAGTATATCATCCTCCTCTCTTGACCCTTGAAAACTTCCTCCACACCAAACTCGAAACAAACACATTAGAGGGTTAGTGCATAATAAAAATTCACATGTTCAGAGGTGACACAATCATTCTTAACACTTCTGGACATTTCCCAAAGCTACTGGAAGGTAATGGAACAAAGAAATCCACCCAACACAGCAAAAGAGGCAATGCGAAATAAAAGGCAGAATCTGTCAAAACAGAACAGTCCATAAAGACGAATTTTAAAGTGGAACCAGACTTGCTCAGATGAAAATGCCCAAATTGAATGAAAGTTGCGTACATATCTGAGGATCACTCACGTAAATTCGCATAATTTTCTGAGTTACCTACAGAGAATTAGGCCCATATTCGTGACAGCAAGAAATCTGTTTCTGCGCAGTAATCCAAATCTAGTATCAACCCTACTATCAAAGACTTTACTTGGCACAACAATGCAATAAAATAAAGATAAGGAGAGGTTGCTACAGTAGTAACAACTTCCAAGACACAACAAAACAGTAGCAAAATAAAGACATGGGTTATCTCACAAGAAGTTCTTTCTTTATAGCCATTAAGATGGGCTCAGCAATTTTAATGATGCTCACATGGAGAATAGAAATTGAAGCAAAAGAGAGCATCAAAAAGCAAGTTCAAAACACATTTAAGTCTAACCCTCTTCCTATGCATAGGAATCTTGTACACAAATAAATTCATGAAGAACAAAGTGACAAGCATAAGAAGATAAAACAAGAGTAACTTCAAAATTTTCAAGCATATAGAGAGGTGTTTTAGTACCATGCAAATTTCTACAACCATATTTTCCTCTCTCATAATAATTTTCAGTAGCATCATGAGCAAACTCAACAATATAAGTATCACATAAAGCATTCTTATCATGAGTCTCATGCATAAAATTATTACTCTCCACATAGGCATAATCAATTTTATTAGTTGTAGTGGGAGCAAATTCAACAAAGTAGCTATCATTATTATTCTCATCATCAAATATAGGAGGCATATTGTAATCATAATCAAATTTATCCTCCATAACAGGCGGTACTAAAAGACCAATATCATTATAATCATCATAAATAGGAGGCAAAGTATCATCAAAGTAAATTTTCTCCTCAATGCTTGGGGGACTAAAAATATCATGCTCATCAAAGCCAGCTTCCCCAAGCTTAGAATTTTCCATATCATTAGCAACAATGGTGTTCAAAGCGTTCATACTAATATATTCCATAGGTTTTTTAATTTTCGCATCAAACCATCCATGTCTTAAATCAGGAAATAGAATAAGAAGCTCATTGTTGTCCATTATGTCTAACTAGTGTAAACAAGAAACAAAAAGATGCAATTGCAGGATCTAAAGGAAATAGCTTCGAGCACACACACAACGGTAACAGAAAAGTACTTAGTACCTGGGAACGGAGTATGAATGCCTTTTACCTTTCCTCCCCGGCAACGGCGCCAGAAAAGTGCTTCGTTGCCGGGATCCGGTGTGTGAGTGTCGTTTACCTTTCCTCCCCGGCAACGGCGCCAGAAAAGTGCTTGATGTCTACGGGTGCTTCTATTCTTGTAGACAAGTGTTGGGCCTCCAAGAGCAAGAGGTTTGTAGAACAGCAGCAAGTTTCCCTTAAGTGGATCACCCAAGGTTTATCGAACTCAGGGAGGAAGAGGTCAAAGATATCCCTCTCATGCAACCCCGCAACCACAAAGCAAGAAGTCTCTTGTGTCCCCAACACACCTAATAGGTGCACTAGTTCAGCGAAGAGATAGTGAAATACAAGTGGTATGAATGAATATGAGCAAGTAGTAACGGCGCCGTAAAAGTGCTTGTCAGGCGTGCGGTTGATGGTAGTAATATTGCAGGAAGTAAAGATGCAGTAAAACAGTAAACAAGCAGCGATAGCAATATTTAGGAACAAGCCTAGGGATCATACTTTCACTAGTGGACACTCTCAACATTGATCACATAACAGAATAAATAAATAGATGCTAGACTCTACACCCTCTTGTTGGATGATGAACACCACTAACTGTGTAGGATTACACGAACCCTCAATGCCGGAGTTAACAAGCTCCACAATATTCAATGTTCATATTTAAAAAACCTTAGAGTGCATAACAGATCAACATAACCAAACCAAGTACTAACATAGCATGTACACTGTCACCTTCACACTACGAAAGGAGGAATAGATCACATCAATACTATCATAGCAATAGTTAACTTCATAATCTACAAGAGACCACAATCATAGTGTTATCACCAGAATTTGACCGAGTCAGAGGTGGGCCACGATGGAGATAGACTTGAAGATATACATGGAAGGAAGAACAAGAATTGGCCTTATACACGAAGTTGGGCTGAATGGCCCGTGTATCTTTAATTATAGTAGATTATATCTTAGATCAAGATTTAGAGTTTGTATCGCACACGGTGGGATATTCCCACGTTAGAAAGTCCCCTGGACTATAAATATGTATCTAGGGTTTATGGAATAAACAACAACTCACGTTCAACCCAAAACAAACCAATCTCGGCGCATCGCCAACTCCTTCGTCTCGAGGGTTTCTATCGTGTAGCGACATGCTCGCCTAGATCGCATCTTGCGATCTAGGCAGCACAAGCCCCACGTTGTTCATGCGTTGCTCGTACTGAAGCGTCTTTGATGGCGAGCAACGTAGTTATCATAGATGTGTTAGGGTTAGCATAGTTCTTCGTATAACATGCTTACGTAGTGCAACCCTTGCATGTCTAGCCGCCCTCACACCTATCTCAGGTGTGGGGGCGGCACCCCGCTTGATCTTTATTTAGTAGATCTGATCCGTTACGATTGCTCCTTGTTCTGCAAGGATTAGTTTAATATCTGCAATAGTTAGGCCTTACAAAGGGGTGGAGGATCCAGCGGCACGTAGGGTGGCGTTCGCAAGCCCTAAACAGGATGTTCCGAGGATCAACTTCATGTTGGTTTTTAGGCCTTGTTTAGGATCGGCTTACGATCACCGTGCGTGGCCGCGAGGCCCAACTCTGGAGTAGGATGATCCGATTATGCGGTGAAAACCCTAAATCGTCGTAGATCTAATTAACTTTATCTTGATCAAGCAGGATCACCATATATTCGTGCACCCCGTACGAATCATGGGTGGATCGGCTCTTTGAGCCGATTCACAGGATAACCTGAGAGCCGATCGAGGCTCGTATTTAATGTTTACGTGTATGCCATGCAGGAAACTAAGCGAGGCATCCCCATCACCTTCCTGACCAGGTATAGGTCAGGTGGCACGCCCTTGCACTTCGCATCGGACGTGTGACCAGAAGAGCATTGCGGGCCGTCGCTCGGAGGGGTCTCAGCCCAGCCGCAGCTCTAGGCTCTTCCCGGCTCTACCGTGTTGACGGTCGCTGCCCGCCGGTGGGTTTTGGCAGTCAACACATCTCGGCACGCCCGGTGGGACTATCGTCTACATCAACCACATCGCCATCTACATCTGAGATGGCGGACGGCACGCCAGTCACCTACGAGGAGCTGCCTGACGAGCTCAAGAGGAGATATGACGAGATCAAGGTCACCCTCAAAGCCGACCTCATCGGCTCTTTTCAGAGAACCCGTTCCCATGGCATCAGATGGAAGGGATTCTCACCGCAAGGTGCACTCGATGGGATAGACCTCTCTGCCCCGTCGGAGGAACGCACCAGGGGCCTGCGGCAGGAGATCAACTACTTGGTGGCTCACTCGCTACACCGCCACTCTGAGAACTTGGTCAACGTGTTGGAGCGTGTCGCTCTGCGCGTGATCCAGGAGATCATGAGCCACCAGTACTCGCCGTCGGACCAGCTCTCGGGACGCATCAAGGAGAGTTGCCACTCCGAGCCCCGTCCACCGCTGCCATATGCGTTGGCAGCACCGAGCTGAAGTGCCGGCTACACCGGCATTCGTCGTCTACAAGATCGGTGGTGACCCTAGTGACTACCAGTTCTTGGCTGAGGCGCCTAAGGAGATCCCTCAAGGATACGCGTGCACGTATGTGCCAGATTGTGGCAACTGGGCACTCTCAAACCAGGCCACAACATCAGGGGCTCCGGCGAAGACAGGAGGAACGTCGCCGACGGAGCTTGAGAAGCGTACGTGGCTAACTAAGTATGCCACCCCGACGAAACTTCCGAGCCCAGCTCCTGCAGCTTGGCTCGCGAGCTGGAAAAGCAAACATGGCTGGCTAAGTATGCCACCCCGGCGAATCTTCGGAGTGCAACTCCTACAGCCAAGCACAGCGGATCGGATCAGCACCATACCGAGAGACCAGTTCGGCATGGTGCCGAAAAGAAGGGCAATCGGCTATTCCAAGCCGTACCCCGACGAGTACGAGATGATCCCGCTGCCACCTAAATATCGGCTCCCTGACTTCTCCAAATTCAGTGGATCGGATGGCTCCAGCTCCATCGAGCACGTCGGCCGATATTTGGCGCAACTAGGACCGGCTTCGGTGTCGGATCAGCTACGCGTGAGGCTCTTTTCACGGTCCCTCACGGGATCGGTTTTTGGATGGTACACCTCTTTGCCAGCAAACTCCATCCGAGTCTTGGAAGCAATTGGAAGAACAATTCCATACGCAATACCATTCGGAAGCTTCCGAGTCTAGCATTGCCGATCTAGCACAACTACGTCGAAGCGCGGAGAAACGGTGACAGAGTACATCCAGCAGCTTCAGGAATCTTAGGAACCGATGTTATTCGGTTCGTATAACCGAAAAGGAAGCGATCGAGTTGGCAGTAGCTGGCCTTGCAACACAGCTCAAGGACATGGCCTCCCAAGCAGATTATCCCTCGCCGGCGCACATGGTTCGAAGCTATCGGCATATGAACGAGCGCCACCCGGACCTGTACCAAGACAAGTTCAAGCGTGCGGTGGTCCCGGTCGATGCGGAGGAAGACGAAGTTCCCGCGGGAGACCAAGAAGTAGCAGATGGCTGAGTGGACTCGGGGAGGAACCCCGTGTCCCGCAAATGGGTAAAGCCACCAGGGCCGCCTGGGGGATTTGATTTTGACGTAACCAAGACTGAACAAATCTTCGACCTCCTGCTCAAGGAGAAACAGCTTGACGATTCCCGAAGGTCTCAAGTTCCCCACGGCGCAAGAGCTAAACGGAAAGCCGTACTGCAAATTCCACAACTCGCTCTCCCATGCCACCAACGACTGCAGGGTGTGGCGTCAGCACATCCAAGCGGCGATAGAGAAGGGGCGTTTAATTTTCAACCAGTACGCCATGAAGGTCGACACCCAACCCTTCCCCGCCGTCAACATGGTGGAAGTCACCTACCCTGAGGGTTGCCAGCCAGGTCCCTCGTTCGGCATCAACATGGTAGGACCCGGAAACCACTCGGCAAAGATGGAGATGAGGGCAGCTGCTCTCATAGCAAGGACACAAAGGAGGCCGCTCCACGCGATCGGCTCCATCATGATGGCAAGCGCTACGTCACAGAGGGAGAGGTGAAGAATATAAGATATCAACGACCTCTCTCTGATCACCTCCTCAACAAATATGTGAGTCAGTATGACCAACAGCGATGGTCCAATTATGATGATGAAGGAGATCGTCTGGCTGGAGAAGCCAGAAGACATCGTCGGCAGGATCGCGATGAGGAGGAGCACGAGCGCCGTGCCACGGACAGGTCAAGGGAGCAAGATGACAACGCCAGACACTGGGACTCGCCCTTTCTTCGGACACTCGCTGGGATTCAGGAATGAGCCGATTGCCCACAATCGGCAACCGCCCGTAATGCAACCGAAGAAGAAGGAGGCAGCCAACGTGTCCGTGTTCGAACGATTAGGGCCTCTCCCGCCACGCAGCAAACGTGCCGAGTCACCTCGTTGGGCAGATCTTGAGGATTCCGAAGACGAGGGACTAGAAGAAGAAGAAGACAGGTACCACCGTCCAAGGTGGTGCCCTGACGGACTCAGCCGTTCACAAAAACGCAGGGTTCAGCGGTTGCGCGGCTTGGAGGAAGCCGAAAGGTTATACCTGCATACGCTAAGAAAGGCACGGCCTGATCTGGCTGCAAAGGTTCAGCGAGCCCTGGATGAAGAGGGTCGTCCACGGAGAATGGAGTGGCGCCCCAAACAAAGGAGAGCCGATGATGAAACATCGGCTGGCACGAACATGGTGTTCATCCTCCCTTCGGAGTTCGGTGCTCCAGTGTTTAGATGAGACATCCGTGGCACAACTTGATCGCGGCCCACGGCCGGTTATCTTTGAGAAGCCACGAGAAAAGAGCTACAGTGCATCCGAAGGCCCTGTACTTGCGAGGATATATCGATGGGAGGCCTATAAATAAGATGCTCGGTGGACACCGGAGCGGCGATTAACATCATGCCGTACTCTATGCTACGTCGGTTGGGACGCTCTAGCTCGGATCTAATCAAGACCAACGTAACATTGAGCGATTTCAACGGCCAAGCGTCTGAGGCACAAGGAGTTCTGAACGTGGATCTGACTGTAGGAAGGAAGACTATCCCTACAATGTTCTTCATCGTTGATAGCACGAGCAGTTATGCTCGTGGTCGTCGGGAAGAGATTGGATCCACGCCAACCGCCGTATTCCCTCCACGATGCACCAATGCATAATACAATGGGATGGAGATGAGGTAGAGGTCGTCCGGGCCGATGACTCAGCCCGAAATTTCAACGGCTGGCATGAACGCATGGGAAGCGAGCAGGCCAAGAACCCCTCTCGGGCATCAACTTGGACGATCGCGAGCGCATCGATGTGACAAAGGGAAGGGTTAAGCTGGTTTTATCCACTGGCCTGACCATGTAGTTGAAGCGAAGCGATGTGCAACTTGGCGAGGCTGATCCTTGTGATCGGCCCCAAAGGTCTATGAAGGGACATTACAGAACATTCAGTCAGCGCTCCAATCATTATGGAGGCCGATCCCGACAATCGGCCAAAATTATCCTCACCACATGTTCTGCTTGTGTTCGCCCTTGACCCTATCAGGAGCCGACGTGCGAACTACAGAGCCGATATCTGCCATTCTTTGACAGCTTCGGCTCGGGGGGCACCTAAACATGGGAACAGATGCAGGGGTACATGTGTGCAATGAAATACTGGGGGCCGATAGGAGAAAATCGGCCGGTAAAAAAAATTTTGTTACAGCCGATGCAAGGGCATCGACTTTAGAATTGAGAAACAGCCGATGCGCAGCCATCGACTCTAGTGGAATTATGCGATGTTTATCGAGTCTCCACAAAATCCAGGCCAACGGTGGTGCCTTCTGTTGCTTCGAGGGAATAAAACAATGGGAATTTCTTCAGCGGCTTCGATAGGTAAGATGAGAAAGAATATAGGTAAAACAATGGGAATTTCTTCGGGATCTTCTGAAGATCGGACCTAATAGGTTAAGGCAAAGATCGTCCAACCCACGTTGAGACCTAAGACTCGGAAAACTCAGATAAGAGAGAAGACTCAAAACTCGCAAAGATAAGATGAGAAATAATAAAGGTAAGGAGAAAAATCAGAGCTAATCAGATCTATCCAACGACTTTTCGAAAATAGTTTGACTCTCTAAACTCAACCGTTGGCAAGGTTATCCTAAGGGCTGGACTAGTGGGGTATCGACAACCTGAGGCTCTGATACCAACTTGTGACGCCCCAAAATCGTTACCATGAGGATCCCAGCGAATCCGCCGAAATCCGCACGATATCGATTTTAGGAGACGCACCACCAAGCGCCTCGTACACGCCGAAGCATGCACGCGATGCGGGTGGAATCAATCACGAGCGGTAACATTACAACAAGATTACAATAGAGCCCACAAGAAACATATATATTACAACAACGACTCCCACGAGTCAAGATACAAATAGATACATACAAAGATCCAAATCATACAGAAGATCAAATACATCCGAGTACGGACAAGATACAAATTGGACTAAGAGTCCTGACGATAACTGATGGCGTCCATAACCCTGCCCGGGCCAAGCCGGAAGGGTAACCTCGCTAACGTCGTCTTCATCGTACCGGTCTTCATACCTGCCCGGTTATATCCCGTAGAAGCAGCAATAAGTACGGGTTCGTACTTAACAAGACTTCAAGACGTATAAGCATTCGTCAACCGCTCGTCCTTTGTACTTGAGGCACGCAGGGGACTTAGAGGACGCAAGAGGAACGTCATAGGCAATATGGTGGGGTTAAGCGGCAGCGCGCAAGCACTAAAAACCTATAGAGACACTCTACAACATTCGTCTAATCAGAGAAGGTGAGAGAGCGTAACTAACAGTTCTATACTCTGCAAACATAACACAGCCGATGCGTTCCCCCCTCGCAAGGAGGTACTTACAAGGGCACTCACACGGTGGACAAGTTTTAACCATTTATTATTAGAGTTGTGCTAACTTACTACGCAAGTTATTATGATTGAAACAGCAGGTGTAAGTTATCTATGGTCGAGTCATACAGCTCCAAGTCGTCCATAACCGCGGACGCGGCTTATCGATAAGATTTTACCCTGCAGGGGTGCCCAAATGTGCCCACACGCACGATCAACCCACTTGCGACAGGTGGATATCACGACTCGCACTCTCCTTCACGACAACAATGTCCAGGAAGCCACCTAACCAAGTTGAACCCGTATCGAAGTCCGGCCGTATCTCCGAAACGGACCTAGCTATTGCGTGCACGGCTTCCGAGGGTCAAAACACACACAGGGGCGAATGACCCGCTTCAGCATGCGATAAACGCTCAGGCCGCAAACCTATACGTGCATACCAGAAACAAGGGATACAAGGCACCCAGGGGCTTCCCAAAGTAAATAAGTAACATGCTGGCATGCACGCAAACAACAAATGGTAAAACATTACGAAACTAGTTGTGGCCACTTGGACAAAGCTGTAGATTCCGGCAGTGGTCGAGGGAGACCCGAAACATACCCACGTGTGATTAGAGCGCTCAGTCTCGGAACAGATAACAAGAACTCGGGGTCCTAGATTTCATGGAAACACAAGTGAGCCGTCATAAAACGAGCAACTGACCCACCGATGCCTCCGCTAACAACTATTAACAAGTAACCATGATACTTCCAACGGATATAACCATAAACCATGTGTCATGATTCCCAACGGACAACCGATAAGATAGCGATAACGGTAACGAGATATAACAGCACTAGCATGCACTACGACTCGCAAGGCAGACCCGGAAACCAAACAACAGCTGTAGGAGGTTGGTGGAGGCAATAAGGCTGCTTGAGGTAACAAGTGGAAGGGACACGTGACAAGAACGCAACTTAAGGATAGCATGAGGGAGAAGGCAAAATAAAATAGGTGAGCGACTTCTGCAGGGGCGAGGAGTATAGGGGAAATGCTTGCTCGTTAGAGCTTGCCGAGGGACATCCGGAGAACTTGGCGTATCTCACCGCACCACTTCGTGATCCTATCCGGGAAGAATCAAAGCGCTACAACAAGCAACAGATGCACATCTTACTACTACGGCAAAAGAATCTGCATGATCATGATATGATATGCATGGCATGGCAAACATGATCCGGCGATGCAACTTATCCAAATTAATCGGAGTCGAAACCCCGGACACATAAATTAGGTTGGAGTTGCATTTTCTATCGTCAAATTTAAGGGTGGATTAGCATAGCAAACATGGCAGGGGTGAGCTACATCAAAGTTAAATGGAACCGGGACAACATTTATACAATATCCCACATATTCCATATGTTACATATTAGGTGATAATGCGAACTAGCACGAAATTATATGATGCATAATGCAACAGCAAGCATGGATGGCATAATCATGTTCATCATATTTTTCTGATCAATTTTCATGTAAAATACTTTGTATTTCGAGTTACGGTTTAAAAGATATGATTTATGCAAAATATACACATTTTCTGTAATTTTCAGAAAAACGAGACAGTCGGGTCTCTTCTCACCGCGAGCAGAGCTAGCCCAGGTCACTGACCTGCGGGCCAGGGACGCTGACACAGCAGCTGACAAGGCAGAGGGTCCCGGGTTACTTTGCAAGAGGTCCAGGGGGTTTTCCAGAAAACCTGCAATGGTCAGGACTGCGGGTTGAGAGAAAGAAAAAGGCAGGGGCCTAGGTGCAAGATGGTTGGATCTGGATCTTGGAAGAGCTTTCTCACCGGGCGGTTACCTAGCCGCAGAGGATGACGCGTGGGGCCCGAGCGATGACTGGGACGCTGAGCTGGCGAAGCATCCAAGCACGCCCACGAAGTGCTCGACGCGGGGCGGTGCCGTGCGCGTTCCAGGGAGGCGGTGACCGCGGCGAGGCGAGCGCAGCGCGGCGTCTGGGGGCGTTCCAGGAAGCGAAGAAGGGGGCGCCGGGTTCGCCTCGACGGCGCGGGTCAGGGGGAGGCGACGCCGGGGGAGGTCGTCGGAAGGCGGCCGTCGTCGGACATCTGCGGGCGAGCGGCGTCGGTACAAGGTGAGGAGTAGAAAACAGGAAGCAAAGGGGCCAACGACGGTGTCCAGGTGATGCGCCTGGTTACCTGGGAGCTCGACGTGTGGTCACCGGCGCCGGAGGAGGTCGAGGGCGGCCGGAATTGAAGAAGAAAAGCGACGTCCGGCTCGTGAGAAACGGCGAATTGGCGAAGATTGAAGGCCTCCCGGATCGATTCCTTGGACGAGGTGGAAGAGGAGAACAAGGCGGAGCCGCCGGTGGTCGTAGATCGACGAGGGGCAGCCCGTAGCGGCGGCGCCATGGCGGGGAGGAGGTGTATCGTGGGGTTTTCTCCCCTGTGTTGCTCACGAGAGAGAAGAGGGAAGATGAGGAAAAGAGGAGGGAGTGGCGGCGGCCGGATGGAGGAAGAGGAGAGACGAGCTAGGGTTTTGGGAGGGATTAAAAGGCGAGGAGGAGTGGTTGAGGTGCGGTGGTGGGGAGGACCACGGCATCCTCCTCACGCCATCTGCGTGCTCACCTTTGGAGATGACGACAACGAGGAAAAAAAGGTGAGGGGTCGAAGGGGTATGCGGGCCGGGTTGGGCTAAGGAAAGAGGGAAGATGGGCTACGGGGAAGGAAGGAGAGGCAGGCCGCCAGGGTGGAGCTAGGTGGGCTGCAAAGAGGGGAAAGGGAGAGAAAAGGCCCCGGTGGGTTTTCTTATTTTAAAATCTTTTCTCTTTTCAAACTGTTTTTGCAATTGATTTGAAATCACTTCAAATAACTTTGAATTTGAAACAGAGAGGGGAGAAAAGACAATTCAAAATAATTAGTTTTATAAAATAATTTTTATTTGTTAAAAACATGGATGTGATGATGCAGGATGCATGATGATGCACAAAAGAAAAACAACAACAAATCTAATAGGGGTGCTACCCGGGGCCGTTACAATCGACACCACTAACAAGGAACCTCGCCCCGAGGTTCCACGTCAAGCCAAGGGGGAGTTGGTTAAACTATCGATTCTTCATGCACCGTGTAGATCGTCGCGACACCACTAACAAGGGTTCTTGCTCCATGTTGTTCAGGTCGACACCACTAACAAGAAGTCGTTGTCCCGCTGTCGATGATGCGCTTCTGTCGGGATCTTCTGAAGATCGGACCTAATAGGTTAAGGCAAAGATCGTCCAACCCACGTTGAGACCTAAGACTCGGAAAACTCAGATAAGAGAGAAGACTCAAAACTCGCATAGGTAAGATGAGAAAGAATATAGGTAAGGAGAAAAATCAGAGCTAATCAGATCTATCCAACGACTTTTAGAAAATAGTTTGGACTCTCTAAACTCAACGATCGTTGGCAAGGTTATCCTAAAGGCTGGACTAGTGGGGTACCGACAACCTGATGCTCTGATACCAACTTGTGACGCCCCAAAACCGGTACCATGAGGATCCCAGCGAATCCGCAGAAATCCGCACGATATCGATTTTAGGAGACGCACCACCAAGCGCCTCGTACACGCCGAAGCATGCACGCGATGCGGGTGGAATCAATCACGAGCGGTAACATTACAACAAGATTACAATAGAGCCCACAAGAAACATATATATTACAACAACGACTCCCACGAGTCAAGATACAAATAGATACATACAAAGATCCAAATCATACAGAAGATCAAATACATCCGAGTACGGACAAGATACAAATTGGACTAAGAGTCCTGACGATAACTGATGGCGTCCATAACCCTGCCCAGGCCAAGCCGGAAGGGTAACCTCGCTAACGTCGTCTTCATCGTACCGGTCTTCATACCTGCCCGGTTATATCCCGTAGAAGCAGCAATAAGTACGGGTTCGTACTTAACAAGACTTCAAGACGTATAAGCATTCGTCAACCAGTCGTCCTTTGTACTTGAGGCACGCAGGGGACTTAGAGGACGCAAGAGGAACGTCATAGGCAATATGGTGGGGTTAAGCGGCAGCGCGCAAGCACTAAAAACCTATAGAGACACTCTACAACATTCGTCTAATCAGAGAAGGTGAGAGAGCGTAACTAACAGTTCTATACTCGCAAACATAACACAGCCGATGTGTTCCCCCTTCGCCAAGAAGTACTTGCAAAGGCACTCACACGGTTGTCAAGTTTTAAGCATTTAGTATTAGAGTTATGCTAACTTAATACACAAGTTATTATGATTAAACCAACAGGTGTAAGTTATCTATGGTCGAGTCATACAGCTCCAAGTCGTCCATAACCGCGGACGCGGCTTATCGATAAGATTTTACCCTGCAGGGGTGCCCAAATGTGCCCACACGCACGATCAACCCACTTGCGACAGGTGGATATCACGACTCGCACTCTCCTTCACGACAACAATGTCCAGGAAGCCACCTAACCAAGTTGAACCCGTATCGAAGTCCGGCTGAATCTCTGAAACGGACCTAGCTATTGCGTTCACGGCTTCCGAGGGTCAAAACACACACGGGCGAATGACCCGCTTCAGCATGTGATAAACGCCCAGGCCGCAAACCTATACGTGCATACCAGAAACAAGGGATACAAGGCACCCAGGGGCTTCCCAAAGTAAATAAGTAACATGCTGGCATGCACGCAAACAACAAATGGTAAAACATTACGAAACTAGTTGTGGCCACTGGACAAAGCTGTAGATTCCGGCAGTGGTCGAGGGGAGACCCAGAAACATACCCACGTGTGATTAGAGCGCTCAGTCTCGGAACAGATAACAAGAACTCGGGGTCCTAGATTTCATGGAAACACAAGTGAGCCGTCATAAAACGAGCAACTGACCCACCGATGCCTCCGCTAACAACTATTAACAAGTAACCATGATACTTCCAACAGATATAACCATAAACCATGTGTCATGATTCCCAACAGACAACCGATAAGATAGCGATAACGGTAACGAGATATAACAGCACTAGCATGCACTACGACTCGCAAGGCAGACCCGGAAACCAAACAACAGCTGTAGGAGGTTGGTGGAGGCAATAAGGCTGCTTGAGGTAACAAGTGGAAGGGACACGTGACAAGAACGCAACTTAAGGATAGCATGAGGGAGAAGGCAAAATAAAATAGGTGAGCGACTTCTGCAGGGGCAGGAGTATAGGGGAAATGCTTGCCTGTTAGAGCTTGCCGAGGGACATCCGGAGAACTTGGCGTATCTCACCGCACCACTTCGTGATCCTATCCGGGAAGAATCAAAGCGCTACAACAAGCAACAGATGCACATCTTACTACTACGGCAAAAGAATCTGCATGATCATGATATGATATGCATGGCATGGCAAACATGATCCGGCGATGCAACTTATCCAAATTAATCGGAGTCGAAACCCCGGACACATAAATTAGGTTGGAGTTGCATTTTCTATCGTCAAATTTAAGGGTGGATTAGCATAGCAAACATGGCAGGGGTGAGCTACATCAAAGTTAAATGGAACCGGGACAACATTTATACAATATCCCACATATTCCATATGTTACATATTAGGTGATAATGCGAACTAGCACGAAATTATATGATGCATAATGCAACAGCAAGCATGGATGGCATAATCATGTTCATCATATTTTTCTGATCAATTTTCATGTAAAATACTTTGTATTTCGAGTTACGGTTTAAAAGATATGATTTATGCAAAATATACACATTTTCTGTAATTTTCAGAAAAACAGAGACAGGCTGGGTCTCTTCTCACCGCGAGCAGAGCTAGCCCAGGTCACTGACCTGCGGGCCAGGGACGCTGACACAGCAGCTGACAAGGCAGAGGGTCCCGGGTTACTTTGCAAGAGGTCCAGGGGGTTTTCCAGAAAACCTGCAATGGTCAGGACTGCGGGTTGAGAGAAAGAAAAAGGCAGGGGCCTAGGTGCAAGATGGTTGGATCTGGATCTTGGAAGAGCTTTCTCACCGGGCGGTTACCTAGCCGCAGAGGATGACGCGTGGGGCCCGAGCGATGACTGGGACGCTGAGCTGGCGAAGCATCCAAGCACGCCCACGAAGTGCTCGACGCGGGGCGGTGCCGTGCGCGTTCCGGGGAGGCGGTGACCGCGGCGAGGCGAGCGCAGCGCGGCGTCCGGGGGCGTTCCAGGGAAGCGAAGAAGGGGCGCCGGGTTCGCCTCGACGGCGCGGGTCAGGGGAGGCGACGCCGGGGGAGGTCGTCGGAAGGCGGCCGTCGTCGGACATCCGCGGGCGAGCGGCGTCGGTACAAGGTGAGGAGTAGAAAACAGGAAGCAAAGGGGCCAACGACGGTGTCCAGGTGATGCGCCTGGTTACCTGGGAGCTCGACGTGTGGTCACCGGCGCCGGAGGAGGTCGAGGGCGGCCGGAATTGAAGAAGAAAAGCGACGTCCGGCTCGTGAGAAACGGCGAATTGGCGAAGATTGAAGGCCTCCCGGATCGATTCCTTGGACGAGGTGGAAGAGGAGAACAAGGCGGAGCCGCCGGTGGTCGTAGATCGACGAGGGGCAGCCCGTAGCGGCGGCGCCATGGCGGGGAGGAGGTGTACTGTGGGGTTTTCTCCCCTGTGTTGCTCACAGAGAGAAGAGGGAAGATGAGGAAAAGAGGAGGGAGTGGCGGCGGCCAGATGGAGGAAGAGGAGAGACGAGCTAGGGTTTTGGGAGGGATTAAAAGGCGAGGAGGAGTGGTTGAGGTGCGGTGGTGGGGAGGACCACGGCATCCTCCTCACGCCATCTGCGTGCTCACCTTTGGAGATGACGACAACGAGGTAAAAAAGGTGAGGGGTCGAAGGGGTATGCGGGCCGGGTTGGGCTAAGGAAAGAGGGAAGATGGGCTACGGGGAAGGAAGGAGAGGCAGGCCGCCAGGGTGGAGCTAGGTGGGCTGCAAAGAGGGGAAAGGGAGAGAAAAGGCCCTGGTGGGTTTTCTTATTTTAAAATCTTTTCTCTTTTCAAACTGTTTTTGCAATTGATTTGAAATCACTTCAAATAACTTTGAATTTGAAACAGAGAGGGGAGAAAAGACAATTCAAAATAATTAGTTTTATAAAATAATTTTTATTTGTTAAAAACATGGATGTGATGATGCAGGATGCATGATGATGCACAAAAGAAAAACAACAACAAATCTAATAGGGGTGCTACCCGGGGCCGTTACAGCAGGCCTGGTGGATGCTCTGTTTTACTCTGTTTAAAGAGCCGATGGGGATACCATCAGCTGCTCCTTCATTGCAACCTTCTTCACAATGATGAGTACTGAAGAGGATTATTGTATTTGGTTGGAAAAGTTCAAAGGTTTCCCCGAAGATCCTGCATTTTCCACCAGATTTAGAAAATCATCGATTGAAGAAGGGAAAGGTGAATTTCGAAGAACCGATGCGGTGCTATCGGTTCAATACGCATTGGCAAAGGGGACGAATCGGCAAGGTCGGTAGAAGAGGGAATCGGCTCAATTAAACTCGAAGAAATCGGCAAGCATCAAATTGGGGAAAAGTTCTTCATTGATAGGCGAGATTTCTTACATGAAGAGCTAATTGCTCTCAAAAGGAAATACTAGGGGATACATTGCCCCATCTACTACTGCTGGCCCTATTCTAGAGGTCCTATCTACGGGCCATCACTGCCCTCGTCGTCGCCGTCATCGCCGCTGTCGGCGCTGCTCCCGGCGGGCTCGTCGTCGCTCCAATGGCCGCCGACCGGGCCCTCGTTGTCTTCATCTTCTTCGTCAGCATCGTCCTCGTCGCTGTCGAAGTCGCTAAGATTGCCCGGCCAAGGGTAGAACCGCTTGGCCGGCGGCTCGTCGGAGGAGCTGTCGTCGTTGTCCTCCTCCTCCTCTTCCTCCTCCTCCACCCCCTCGGAGGAGGTGATGTCATCCCAGGGGAAGCGATCGTCATCGCTCCCCTCCTCCGATTCCCCGTTGGCAAGGAAGCGGAGGTCGCTCTCCCCGTCCGTCGAGGACTGATCGTCCTCGGACCAGATGGAGAAGTCATGGTCTGACTCCTCCCCGGCCACAATGGCGCGGCGGATGTTTGCCGCGTGGACCTCTGTCGGGTTGTACTCCGGCGTCGGCTCACGGGATGTGGAGGACTGGCTGGAAGGATCCGATGGAGCAGAGGAGGAAGAAGACATGGTGGCAGGAGGGCTTTTGGAGTGCTAATGCGAAGGAGATGCAGAGGAGAACTGTTCGCAGTGGTTAAATAAAAGGGGATATAGTGGAAATTCAATGCCACAGCAGTTTCCGAGGAAGTGGTGCCTAAAAAAAAAAAAAACTGCCGGTTCACGCGGAGAAGTTGAGAAGGCAGGGCATCATGATGAAGGATACTGCAACGGTTCTGCCACGACATGACCCGACAAAGGAAAACAGAGTGATTTTGGAATTACCAATTCCAAAACCAGGGGGGCATGTGTTATCACCAGAATTTGACCGAGTCAGAGGTGGGCCACGATTGAGATAGACTTGAAGATATACATGGAAGGAAGAACAAGAATTGGCCTTATACACGAAGTTGGGCTGAATTGCCCATGTATCTGTAATATAGTAGATCGCATCTTAGATTAAAAGTTAGAGTTTTACTCGTGCACGGTTAGGTGCACGTCCGAATTAGAAAGTCCCCTGGACTATAAATATGTATCTAGGGTTTATGGAATAAACAACAACTCACGTTCAACCCAAAACAAACCAATCTCGGCGCATCGCCAACTCCTTCGTCTCGAGGGTTTCTATCAGGTAAGCGACATGCTGCCTAGATCGCATCTTGCGATCTAGGCAGCACAAGCCCCACGTTGTTCATGCGTTGCTCGTACTGAAGCGTCTTTGATGGCGAGCAACGTAGTTATCATAGATGTGTTAGGGTTAGCATAGCTCTTCGTATAACATGCTTACGTAGTGCAACCCTTGCATGTCTAGCCGCCCTCACACCTATCTCAGGTGTGGGGGCGGCACCCCGCTTGATCTTTATTTAGTAGATCTGATCCGTTACGATTGCTCCTTGTTCTGCAAGGATTAGTTTAATATCTGCAATAGTTAGGCCTTACAAAGGGGTGGAGGATCCAGCGGCACGTAGGGTGGCGTTCGCAAGCCCTAAACAGGATGTTCCGAGGATCAACTTCATGTTGGTTTTTAGGCCTTGTTTAGGATCGGCTTACGATCACCGTGCGTGGCCGCGAGGCCCAACTCTGGAGTAGGATGATCCGATTATGCGGTGAAAACCCTAAATCGTCGTAGATCTAATTAACTTTATCTTGATCAAGCAGGATCACCATATATTCGTGCACCCCGTACGAATCATGGGTGGATCGGCTCTTTGAGCCGATTCACGAGATAACCCGAGAGCCGATCGAGGCTCGTATTTAATGTTTACGTGTATGCCATGCGAGAAACTAAGCGAGGCATCCCCATCACCTTCCCGACCAGGTATAGGTCAGGTGGCACGCCCTTGCACTTCGCATCGGACGTGTGACCAGAAGAGCATTGCGGGCCGTCGCTCGGAGGGGTCTCAGCCAGCCGCAGCTCTAGGCTCTTCCCGGCTCTACCGTGTTGACAGTCGCTGCCCGCCGGTGGGTTTTGGTAGTCAACAGGCACGCCCGGTGGGACAAGCTTCGTCATCAACCACATCGCCATCTACATCTGAGATGGCGGACGGCACTCCCGTCACGTACGAGGAGCTGACCGACGAGCTCAAGAAGAAGTATGACGAGGTCAAAGCAATCCTCGAGGCCGACCTCATCGGCTCTTTCCACAGAACCCGTTCACATGGCATCAGGTGGAAGGGGTTCTCGCCTAATGGTGCACTCGATGGGATAGACCTCTCTGCCCCGTCAGAAGAACGCACCAGGTCCCTACGTCAGGAGATCAACTACTTGGTGGCTCACTCGCTGCACCGCCACTCTGAGAACCTGGTGAACACTTTGGAGCGCGTCGCTCTCCGGGTGATCCAGGAGATCATGAGACACCAGTACTCTCCGTCAGGACCAGCTCTCGGGACACACCAAGGAGAGGCGCCACTCCAGTCCCGTCCACCGCTGCCATTTGCGTTGGCAGCACCAGAAGTGCCGAATTCACCGGCATTCGTCGTCTACAAGATCGGTGGTGACCCTAGTGACTGCCAGTTCTTGCATGAGGCGCCTAAGGAGATCCCTCACGGGTATATGTGCACATACGTGCCAGACTGCGGTAACTGGGCGCTCACAAACCAGGCCGCGACACCAGGGACTTCTAGGAAAGCAGGAGGAACGTCGACAACGGATCTTGAGAAGCGGACGTGGCTAACTAAATATGCCACCCCGACGAACCTCCCGCAGCTCAGCTCCTACAGCTTGGCTCGTAGCTGGAAAAGCAAGCATGGCTGGCTAAGTAAGCCACCCCGGCAAATCTTCGCAGTTCGACTCCTGCAGCCAGCACCGCGGATCAGATCAGTACGATCCTGAGAGACCAGTTCGGCATGGTGCCGAAAAGGAGGACAATCGGCTATTCCAAGCCGTACCCCGACGAGTACGAATTGGTCCCGCTACCACCCAAATATCGGCTCCCTGATTTCTCCAAGTTCGGTGGATCAGATGGTTCCAGCTCCATCGAGCATGTGAGCCGATATTTGGCACAGCTAGGAACAGCCTCAGTGTCGGATCCACTACGCGTGAGGCTCTTCTCACAGTCCCTCACGGGATCGGCTTTCGGGTGGTACACCTCGTTGCCACCAGACTCGATCCGGACTTGGAAGCAGCTTGGAAGAACAGTTCCATACGCAAGCACCACTCGTAGGCTTCCGAGTCCGGCCTTGCCGATCTAGCACAAATACGTCGAAGCGTGGAGAAACCGTGACGGAATACATCCAGCGCTTCAGGAATCTTAGGAACCGATGTTATTCGGTTCGTGTGACTGAAAAGGAAGCAGTCGAGTTGGCAATAGCGGGCCTTGCAGCACCGCTCAAGGACATGGCCTCCCAAGCAGACTACCCCTCACTGGCGCACATGGTTCGGAAACCGTCGGCATATGAACAGCGCCACCCGGACTTGTACCAGGACAAATTCAAGCGTGCGGTAGTCCTGGTCGAGGCGGAGGAAGACGAAGTTTCGCGGGAGATCAAGAGGTAGCAGTGGCTGAATGGACTCGGGGGCAACCCCGTGTCCTGCAAATGGGTTAAGCCACCAGGTCCGCCCAGGGGTTTTGATTTTGATGTGACCAAAACTGAGCAAATTTTCGACCTCCTGCTCAAGGAGAAGCAGTTGAAGATACCCGAAGGTCTCAAATTCCCCACGGTACAGGAGCTGAATGGAAAGCCATACTGCAAATGGCATAACTCGCTCTCCCATGCCACCAACGACTGCAGGGTGTGGCGTCAGCAGATCCAAATGGCGATAGAACAAGGACGTCTGATTTTCAACCAGTGCGCCATGAAGGTCGACACTCACCCCTTCCCCGCCGTTAACTTGGTGGAATGCACTTACCCTGAAGGTTGCCAGCCAGGATCCTCGTTCAGCATCAACATGGTAGGACTTGGACACCACGCTGGCAAGGATGGAGACGAGGGCAGCTGCTCTCGTAGCAAGGACACAGAGGAGGCCGCTCCACGCGATCGGCTCCGTCATGATGGCAAGCGCTACGTCACAGAGGGAGAAGTGAAGAACATAAGATATCAGCGACCCCTCTCTGATCACCTCCTCAACAAGTATGTGAGTCAGTATGACCAACGCCGACGATCCAGTGATGAAGATGAAAGAGATCGTCTGGCTAGAGAAGCCAGAAGACATCGTCGGCATGATCGCGATGAGGAGGAGCACGAGCGCCGTGCCAAAGGAAAATCAAGGGAGCAGGACGATAACGATAGGCACTGGGACTGCCCCTTCTTCGTACACTGCTGGGATTCAGGAATGAGCCGATTGCCCACAATCGGCAATTGCCCAGAATGCAACCAGAAGAAGAAGGAGGCAGCCAACGTGTCCGTGTTCAAACGTCTAGGGCCTCTCCCAACACGAAGCAAACGCGCTGAGTCCCCTCGTTTGGAAGATCTCGAGGATTCAGAAGACGAGGGAGAAGAAGAAGAAGAAGACAGGTACCACCGACCAAGGTGGTGCCCTGATGGACTCAGCCGTTCCCAAAAGCGTAGGGTTCAGCGATTGCGCGGTTTGGAAGAAGCCGAAAGGTTATACCTGCACACGCTAAGGAAGGCGCGGCCTGATCTGGCCGCGAAAATTCGGCGAACCCTGGACGAAGAGGGTCGACCACAGAAAATGGAGTGGCGCCCCAAGCAAAGGAAAGCCGATGATGAAACATCGGCTGGCACAAACATGGTGTTCATCCTTCCAGCGGAGTTTGGTGCTCCAGGATCAGACGAAGCAGCCTCAAGCATCGTACCGGTGGAGAAGAAGGACGGCCGATGGCGTGTGGCTATAGATTTTCGAGATCTTAACGGAGCCACTGGCCTGACCATGTAGCAAGAACAAAGCGATGAGCAAACATGGCGAGGCTGATCCTTGTGATCGGCCCCAAAAATCTATGAAGGGACATTACAGAACCTTCATTGAGCGTTTCGATCAATATGGAGGCCGATTTTCAGCAATCGGCCAAAATTATCTTCACCACAGGTTCTGCTTACGATCTATTGGGCAGCTGTCACATCGGTGGATGAGAGTCAACACGAATCCTAGCGGAGCCGACGTGCAAATACAGTGCCTTGGCTAACCACAAAGCCGATATCTGCAGTCACCTGGCAGATTCGGCTCGGGTGGCATCCAATCAGATGAACAGGTGCAGATGAACCTGTGTGCAGTGAAACATTGGGGGCCGATAGAAAATCGGCCAGCATCACGATATTCTGCCGATGCGCAGACATCGACTTTAGAATAAAAAGCCGATGCGTGGCCATCAATTTACGGAAGCCCGATGGAGCGGTTGATGAGTTACAAGGAGAGGCTCTGCTGGATGAATTCCTTCTTGAAGACCTCCAACTCCTTCTGCAAGACTTCAAGTTCAGCAGTGCCATTGTAAGCATGCAGGTCAGGTTAAGGGTGAGTCCAACAAAGGGAGCATACCTATCCTAGAAGCATGGGCACAGCTGATAACGAATCAAGCGGCTATGGCATTTTTGCCTGGCGTGGATTAAGGTGGCGGCTTGGTCGATGTCACTTTCAGAGGTTGTTGCGTCGCTTCCCTGCCACGTTTTGATGAGAGCTGAAGAGGCTCGGGGGGCAGCTCACCCTAAAAAAATTTTTTTTTGCTCTGGAGAACCGATCTGGTTGGAATCGGCTGGTTCTGCATTATAACTTGGAGGCCGATGGTAACACATTTGGCTGATTCGTCACTATTCTCGCCTTGGTTGAGGCTTGGAAGGCAACTCGCCCAAAAGGTTCTTGGCCCTGGATACCCAGTTTGGTTGGAATCGGCTGGCTCTACATCGCAATTGACTTGAAGAGTGATGTTTGTGTTACAGAGTTATCAGTTTCAGCATCCAAGCCGATTCAGCGACAGTTCCAGGGTTCTCTTGAAGACGCCTGCTCAAAACCAAGTCACAGGCCTGCTGCGGTCGGCTATGCCAAATGTTGGCGTCATCGGCCTGTCTTACAGATTATCGTGAAAGACCGATGCGTTGCCATCAGTCATTAAACATTGATTAGGCTAACGGTCGACAAAGTCAGATGGGGAAAAATCGGCTGAATCAGCATACAGGACATCGGCAGAAATCAAAGGAAGTTTTCATTGATAATAAGATTTCTTACAAAGAGAAGTCGATTGTTCAACAAAAGGGAACAGATTACTACTGCCGACCCTATGCTAGTAAATCCCTACTCTAAGGGCTGTTGCTGTCTTCGCCGTCGCCGGGGTAGCTGCCGTCATTACTGCTGTCGATGAGTTCCTCGTTGCTGCTACTGTGACCTTCAGCAGAGGCTTCTTCCTCGTCATCATCATCGTCCTCGTCTGACCAAGCCCAGCCCCGGATGCGCTTTGGTGGTGGTTCGTCGGAGGAGGTGTCGTCCTCCTGTTCCTTCTTCAGTCGGAGGAGACGTCTTCGTCTTCGTCATCCTTTTCTTCTTTGGTGACGGAGGTGAATTTACCCCGGAAGGGAGGGTCGTCGTCGTCGCTCTCCGCCTCCAGTGCTCCGTCAACCAGGTACCGGAGGTCATCTTCCCCGTCGGTTAGGGGCATGGCCCCATCTGACCAGACGAGGTCCTCACCCTCTGGCACGAAGTCGAAGTCCCACTCCCGCTTGTCCCAATGCTTGGGAGCACGACGGTTGTACGCCTCCATCTGGTCGTGCTCTGGGACCGACTCGCTTGAGGAAGAGGATTGGAGAGGAACGGAAGAGGAGGAAGAAGACGACATGGCTATGGAAGAAGAGGGTTTTTTGGTGCCGATGGCTGGAACAGAGAAAGGGGATGAAGAGGGCTAATCGATCGGCACGGATAAATAATGGGAAGCCTGGTGGAGATTTAATGCCATTGCAGTTTCCGAGGAGGTGATGCTAAAGCTATCGAATTTTGCAGAGAAGCTGAGAAGACAGGGCATCATGATGAAGGATACTGCAACAGTTCTGCTCTGCCACGACATGACCCTTCGAAGAAAAAACAGAGTGGTTTTGAAATTATCATTATCAAAACCAGGGGGGCATGTGTTATCACCAGGATTTGACCGAGTCAGAGGTGGGCCGCGATCAAGATGGATTTAAAGTTTATACATGGAAGAATATACGTGAATCGGCCTTATGCACAACGTTTGGGCTAGCGTGCCCGTGTATCTGTAATATAGTAGATCGCATCTTAGATTTAAAGTTAGAGTTTGTCTCGTACACGGTTGGGATTATTCCCACGTTAGAAAGTCCCCTGGACTATAAATATGTATCTAGGGTTTATGAAATAAACAACAACCAACGTTCAAACCACAAATCAATCTCGGCGCATCGCCAACTCCTTCGTCTCGAGGGTTTCTACCGGTAAGCATCATGCTGCCTAGATCGCATCTTGAGATCTAGGCAGCACAAGCTTTATGTTGTTCATGCGTTGCTCGTACTGAAGCCTTTTTGATGGCGAGCAACGTAGGTATCTTAGATATGTTAGGGTTAGCATTGTTCTTCGTATCATATGCTATCGTAGTGCAACCCTTGCATATATAGCCGCCCTCACACCTATCTTAGGTGTGGGGGCGGCACCCCGCTTGATCATTATTTAGTAGATCCGATCCGTTACGGTTGCTCCTTGTTTTTTCAAGGATTAGTTTAATATCTGCAATAGTTAGGCCTTACAAAGGGTTGGAGGATCCAGCGGCACGTAGGGTGTCGTTTGCTAGTCCTAGACAGGATGTTCCGGGGATCAACCTCGTGTTGGTTTTTAGGCCTTGTCTAGGATCGGCTTACGATCACCGTGCGTGGCCGCGAGGCCCAATCATGAGTAGGATGATCCGATTATGCGGTGAAAACCCTAAATCGTCGTAGATCGTTTTAGCTTTATCTTGATCAAGCAGGACCACCATATATTCGTGCACCTCGTACGAATCATGGGTGGATCGGCTCTTTGAGCCGATTCACAGGATAACCTGAGAGCCGATCGAGGCTCGTATTTAATGTTTACGTGTATGCCATGCAGAAACTAAGCGAGGCATCTCCATCACCTTCCCGACCAGGTATAGGTCAGGTGGCACGCCCTTGCATCGCATCGGACGTGTGTACCAGAGGCTTTGCGGGCCGTCGCTCGGAGGGACCAGGGCCAGCCGCAGCCCTAAGTTGTTCCCGGCTCTACTGTGTTGCCCGTCGCTGCCCGCCGGTGGGTTTTGACCGCAACACATCTTATGTACTTTACTTGGAGCGTCTGTTTGTTTTTGTTTTGTTTGAATAAATTCATGCTTGTGTGGGAGAGAGACACGCTCCGCTCGTTCATATGAACACATGTGTTCTTAGCTTTTAATGTTCATGGCGAAGGTTGAAACTGCTTCGTTAATTGTTATATGGTTGGAAACAAAAAATATTACATGTGGTAATTGGTATAATGTCTTGAATAATTTGATACTTGGCAATTGTTGTGCTCATATAGATCATGTTTAAGCTCTTACATCATGTACTTTGCACCTATTAATGAAGAACTACATAGAGCTTGTTAAAATTTGGTTTGCATGATTGGTCTCTCTAAGTCTAGATATTTTCTCGGTTAAGGTGTTTGAACAACAAGGAGACGATGTAAAGTCTTATAATGCTTACAATATGTTCATATGTGAGTCTTTCTGCACCGTTTTATACTTGAGTTTGCTTCAAACAACCTTGCTATCCTAGCCTTGTATTGAGAGGAATTCTTCTCGTGCATCCAAATCCTTGAGCCAAAAACTATGCCATTTGTGTCCACCATACCTACCTACCACATGGTATTTCCTGCCATTCCAAAGTAAATTACTTCATGTGCTACCTTTAAACAATTCAAAAGCTATTATCTCTTATTTGTGTCAATGTTTTATAGCTCATGAGGAAGTATGTGGTGTTTATCTTTCGATCTTGTCATTTACTTCGGACAGACTTTCATAATGGACTAGTGGCATATCCGTTTATCCAATAATTTTGCAAAAAGAGCTGGCAATGGGGTTCCCAGCCCCAATTAATTAACTTTCATTAATAATTCTCTTCACATGTTTTGCTCTGATTCATCAGTAAGCAACTTAATTTTGCAAATAGACACTCCTTCATGGTATGTGATTGTTGGAAGGCACCCGAGGATTCGGTTAGCCATGGCTTGAGAAAGCAAAGGTTGGGAGGAGTGTCATCTAAAAAATAAAAAAATATAAACTAAAGTACATGTGTAAACAAAGAGAAGAGGGATGATCTACCTTGCTGGTAGAGATAACGTCCTTCATGGGAGCCGCTCTTGAAAGTCTGGTTGACGAGGTAGTTAGAGTACCCGCTACCATTCGTTGACAACAACAAACACCTCCCAAAACTTTACTTTTATGCTCTCTATATGATTTCAAAACTTGAAAAGCTCTAGCATATGATTTAATCCCTGCTTCCCTCTGCCAAGGGCCATTCTTTTACTTTATTATTGAGTCAGTTTACCCACTTCTTCCATCTTAGAAGCAAACACTTGTGTCAACTGTGTGCATTGATTCTTACATGTTTACCTATTGCACTTGTTATATTACTTTGTGTTGACAATTATCCATGAGATATACATGTTGAAATTGAAAGCAACCGCTGAAATTTATATCTTCCTTTGTGTTGTTTCAAAGCTTTCTACTAAGAATTTATTGCTTATGAGTTAACTGTTATGCAAGTCTTATTGATGCTTGTCTTGAAAGTACTATTCATGAAAAGTCTTTGCTATATGATTCATTTGTTTACTCATTATCTTCATCATTGCTTCGAATCGCTGCATTCATCTCATATGCTTACAATAGTATGATCAAGATTATGATAGCATGTCACTTCAGAAATTATCTTTGTTTCGTTTACCTACTCGAGGGTGAGTAGGAACTAAGCTTGGGGATGCTTGATACGCCTCAAACGTATCTATAATTTCTTATGTTCCATGCTTGTTTTATGACAATACCTACATGTTTTGTTCACACTTTATATCGTTTTGATGCGTTTTCCGGAACTAACCTATTAACGAGATGCCGAAGTGCCAGTTCCTGTTTTCTGCTGTTTTTGGTTTCAGAAATCCTAGTAAGGAAATATTCACGGAATTGGACGAAATCAACGCATAGCATCTTAGAATCACACGAAGCTTCCAGAACACCCGAGAGCCACCAGAGGAGGGCCCTGTGGGCCCCAGATGATAGGCTGGCGCGACCAGGGGGTGGGCCGCGCCCCCCTACTGTGTCGTCGCCTCGTCAGCCCTACGACTCCGCCTCTTCGCCTATTTAAGCCTCCTCGACCTAAAACCTCGAGACGGAAAAGCCACGGTACGAGAAACCTTCCAGAGCCGCCGCCATCGCGAAGCCAAGATCTGGGGACAGGAGTCTCGTTCCGGCACGCCGCCGGGACGGGGAAGTGCCCCCGGAAGGCATCTCCATCGACACCACCGCCATCTTCATCACCGCTGCTGTCTCCCATGAGGAGGGAGTAGTTCTCCATCGAGGCTAAGGGCTGTACCGGTAGCTATGTGGTTAATCTCTCTCCTATGTACTTCAATACAATGATCTCATGAGCTGCCTTACATGATTGAGATTCATATGAGTTTTGTATCACTATTAGTCTATGTGCTACTCTTGTGATGTTATTAAAGTAGTCTATTCCTCCTTCACGGTGTAATGGTGACAGTGTGTGCATCGTGTGTAGTACTTGGCGTAGGTTATGATCATAATCTCTTGTAGGTTATGGAGTTAATTATTACTATGATAGTATTGATGTGATTTATTCCCCCTTCATAGTGTAAAGATGACAGTGTGTATGCTATGTTAGTACTTGGTTTAAGTAGCAAAGATCTATTATGCTCTAAAGGTTACTTAAATATGAATGCCAAATGTTGTGGAGCTTGTTAACTCCGGCATTGAGGTGCTCTTGTAGCCCTACACAATGAATGGTGTTCATTATCAAACAAGAGTATATGTAGCACAAAGGAAGAGAACTTATTTATTATGTGATTAATGTTGAGAGTGTCCACTAGTGAAAGTATGATCCCTAGGCCTTGTTTCCAATACTGCAAACACCGCTTGTTTACTGTTCTACTGCATGTTTACTTTCCGCAATATTACTACCATCAACTGCACGCCAGCAAGCACTTTTCTGGCGCCGTTACTACTGCTCATATTCATTCAGACCACTTGTATTTCACTATCTCTTCGCCGAACTAGTGCACCTATACATCTGACAAGTGTATTAGGTGTGTTGGGGACAAAAGAGACTTCTTGTATCGTGATTGCAGGGTTGCTTGAGAGGGATATCTTTGACCTCTTCCTCCCTGAGTTCGATAAACCTTGGGTGATCCACTTAAGGGAAACTTGCTGCTGTTCTACAAACCTCTGCTCTTGGAGGCCCAACACTGTCTACAAGAATAGAAGCACCCGTAGACATCACCGCCTCCGCAGCCGCAGCCGCCTCCGCGCGCGCTGGAATGTGTCGCGCCATTACGGCAGGCCACTTGCGGCCGGCCCGCTTCCATGCGCCGTCGGAGCGCGCCCGCCTGCCGCGCTCCGTCTCCGCCCGTACGCCCGGCGGACGGCGACTTGCCCTTCCGGCGCCGGATCGGCCGCCGCCCCTACCCACGGGTCTTGCCCATGTCATTTCGGACGGCAGGGTGGTGGCCGTAGCGGCGGAGCGGAGGCCGAGCGCCCGGGATTGCTCGTCTGAGCGGCGGCGGGCTACGGCGGCGGGAGGGGAGTAGGGTTTCCGAACCGAACTCCCCTCCGCGAACCCTTTTAATAGGGGCCGCGCGGTGAGTTTCTCGGGCCCCTGAACTTCCAGTTCGGGCTGGCCCATCTTTTCGGGCTATGATCTGCGCGCATTTTAGCCCGAACCCGTAAATCCACCAGAAAAGTTCGGTTCCGGCGGGATTTACGGGCTCTGTTAGAGTTGCTCTAACACTCCTCGGCATCGCTGTTTACGCTACTCACCGTGAGGCCTTGCCATGTAGCAGCGGCGGCGCCAAGAAAAAATAGAAGCCTGGGCAGATGGTAAGTTATGTAAAAAAAAAGTCAAAACTGCAACCAAATACTCCCTTCCTTCCATTAAAAGTGTCTTAGATTATGTATCTAGACACCAACTCGCACCGTTCCACCAAAAGTGTCTTAAATTTGTCAAAAGTTGGATGTATACATTCAACTTTTAATGTATACATATTGGAAATATAAGTACTAAACCAAGGCCATAATTCATGATAGTTTGGAATAAAGAAAAACATAATTAAATATGAAAAAATAATAGCTCACTTGACATTAATTGGCCATCAAGTGGCCATCATGACATCTAGAATACAACCTGCAAGATTAAAAGAGAGAGTAAGGGGCAGCGCGCTAGGAACCGGATGCTGATCCCTGCTTCCCATCGGACCACTAGTCTAACGTTGGATTGGATCAATCTGGAGCATCGGATGAGACTAGAAACAATAGGAGCGCCTGGGTTGTTTGAATTAGCACTAACTGTGACTATTTCCATAACAACTCCCACAAATCACGTGGGAATAATTGGCAATGTAAATGCTTTATGGCAGATTATATGGAAGCTAATTAATCCAGCAAAATGGTGTGTTTTAAGGAAACTACTCAATCAACCAAATTTAGTTTTGAAGTCACGCCATTTCATTCCTTCCGAACAATGCTTCCTTAGGAACTAAATATTTCTTCCATGTAAATTGTTATCTTAGGAATTGCTTCAACGTGACAGATTTTTTTTTTTGCTTATGGATTTTTTTTTTTGAAACGAGGTGGATAATTTTTTAAACTTTTGCTTATGGAATGCTTTGTGTTCTCTCGCCGCAAATTCACGCTTCAGTCTACCAACTATTTTGTTCTGATGGTGAACCACACTTACTTCGATTTATAATAGAAAATTTCTTATCTAGGAGAAACTTTTGTTTCTGAAAAATTATAGTGTTATTTCCATCAACTAAAATTTCTTCTAGCCAAATACAAATTTCTTTCGTAAAAAAATCATTCTCCCGAGTACACAAATTTCAAATGAATTAGGGATATGCTTCAAAACAAATACAAATGAGCGCAATTTTCTTCCAGTATACCATGTGATTCTTCCATCAGTTAGATAAATGTTTGATATAAAATTGGAATTTGTGGCATCGATACAAAAATGTATATTCACATCTAGCGATTACATATATGTTTCAACTACATAAGAATTTGCTTCCAAATTATTGGAAATCTGCTTCCAAAGAAATGGAAAATTGCTTTCATCAACCACACACTTCTACCATGATAGACTGCCTCGAAGAAATGGATATCTCGCTTCCACCAAGTTCAATCCAACATGCCACAAACGATTCAGCAGTACAAAATCAGATTGGGCTTCCTTCATGGTTGGAAAAGCGTGGACTGAAATGGAAGAATAGCTAAAACACGGTTAGGTGGCATGAACGTCCCAGCTTGAATAATTTTTGCACTTCAAAAGTTAATTACGCGATCCGTATGTGCCATCCATGATAATTACTGTGTGATCGCAGACATCATTTGGAGCACAAATGAAAAGTATAGGAAGTATTTAGTAGTGTTAAAAAAATCTCTTAAAATTGTAAAAAACATACAAACTACGAAGCTCGTTGCAGTGCATCTTGCTTAGGAAGCATATATAGAAGATATAACAAGCATGATTACACATATGAAGCATGGGTGCAGTTTCAAATCAAGCGTAGGCATAAGAAGCACATACTGCACATATATGAAGCGCTAGATCTCTTTAGCAATCATTTTTTTTCGACCACACGACTGACCACTTGAAAGATAATTGCAGCCTGCTGCACCTATTGGCTGTTGCTGATTGTTGGAACCTGCAGCAGCTGCTTCGGCCTGATTGTTGGAACGCGAGCAACTAAATATAGATAAAATCTTTGGCAAATTAGGAACAGGAGCCTCATTGTTGGAGCCTGCCGAACCTGCTGCCGCGGGTGCCGAGTTGAGCTGTCCCAGCAACGTTCCCCTTGGTGCGTGGTGATGTATTACCATCCGACGTCGCGGTGGAGAAGGCCGGCAGACACTCCGGTGGAAGAATCAGTGAGCGACGTGCCAACTATGATGGAGTCGCCATGAAACCAGGTGGAGGGCCCTGGAGGTGGAGGTGTCATGGTGGGGAGAAAGCATTGCGACGAGGATGAACGGACGGTGTGATGACAGGGATTGATTCCGAGGAGGCCTTTGGGGACGCGGGGCGGAATATCAGGAACTAACCAAAAAATTTGGGATTATGGGCCAGAAGACGCGTTCATTCATTTATTAACGGGAAAAAGGCCCAACACCCAATCTCCGCCGTTCAATGGAAACAAGATAGACGATGTTGGATTAGTCCGATTATTTCCTTCCCATCGGACCCTGATATGTAGTGTTTACCGTAAGGGGCAGCGCTAGGGACCGGATGCCGATCCCCGCTTCCCATCGGACCACTAGTCTAACGTTGGATTGGATCAATCTGGAGCATCGGATGAGACTAGAAACAATAGGAGCGCTCGGGTTGTTTGAATTAGCACTAACCGTGACTATTTCCATAACAACTCCCACAAATCACGTGGGAATAATTGGCAATGTAAATGCTTTATGGCAGATTATATGGAAGCTAATTAATCCAGCAAAATGGTGTGTTTTAAGGAAACTACTCAATCAACCAAATTTAGTTTTGAAGTCACGCCATTTCATTCCTTCCGAACAATGCTTCCTTAGGAACTAAATATTTCTTCCATGTAAATTGTTATCTTAGGAATTGCTTCAACGTGACAGAATTTTTTTTTTTTGCTTATGGATTTTTTTTTGAAACGAGGTGGATAATTTTTTAAACTTTTGCTTATGGAATGCTTTGTGTTCTCTGCCGTAAATTCACGCTTCAGTCTACCAACTATTTTGTTCTGATGGTGAACCACACTTACTTCGATTTATAATAGAAAATTTCTTATCTAGGAGAAACTTTTGTTTCTGAAATATTATAGTGTTATTTCCATCAACTAAAATTTCTTCTAGCCAAATACAAATTTCTTTCGTAAAAAAATCATTCTCCCGAGTACACAAATTTCAAATGAATTAGGGATATGCTTCAAAACAAATACAAATGAGCGCAATTTTGTTCCAGTATACTATGTGATTCTTCCATCAATTAGATAAATGTTTGATATAAAATTGGAATTTGTTGGCATCGATACAAAAATGCATATTCACATCTAGCGATTACATATATGTTTCAACTACATAAGAATTTGCTTCCAAATTATTGGAAATCTGCTTCCAAAGAAATGGAAAATTGCTTTCATCAACCACACACTTCTACCATGATAGACTGCTTCAGAAGAAATGGATGTCTGCTTCCACCAAGTTCAATCCAACATGCCACAAACGATTCAGCAGTACAAAATCAGATTGGGCTTCCTTCATGGTTGGAAAAGCGTGGACTGAAATGGAAGAATAGCTAAAACACGGTTAGGTGGCATGAACGTCCCGAACTTGAATAATTTTTGCACTTCAAAAGTTAATTACGTGACCCGTATGTGCCATCCATGATAATTACCGTGTGATCGCAGACATCATTTGGAGCACAAATGAAAAGTATAGGAAGTATTTAGTAGTGTTAAAAAAATCTCTTAAAAATTGTAAAAAACATACAAACTACGAAGCTCGTTGCGAGTGCATCTTGCTTAGGAAGCATATATAGAAGATATAACAAGCATGATTACACATATGAAGCATGGGTGCAGTTTCAAATCAAGCGTAGGCATAAGAAGCACATACTGCACATATATGAAGCGCTAGATCTCTTTAGCAATCATTTTTTTTCGACCACACGACTGACCACTTGAAAGATAATTGCAGCCTGCCGTACCTATTGGCTGTTGCTGATTGTTGGAACCTGCAGCAGCTGCTTCGGCCTGATTGTTGGAACGCGAGCAACTAAATATAGATAAAATCTTTGGCAAATTAGGAACAGGAGCCTCATTGTTGGAGCCTGCCGAACCTGCTGCCGTTGGTGCCGAGTTGAGCTGTCCCAGCAACGTTCCCCTTGGTGCGTGGTGATGTATTACCATCCGACGTCGCGGTGGAGAAGGCCGGCAGACACTCCGGTGGAAGAATCAGTGAGCGACGTGCCAACTATGATGGAGTCGCCATGAAACCAGGTGGAGGGCCTGGAGGTGGAGGTGTCATGGTGGGGAGAAAGCATTGCGACGAGGATGAACGGACGGTGTGATGACAGGGATTGATTCTGAGGAGGCCTTTTGGGGACGCGGGGCGGAATATCAGGAACTAACCAAAAAATTTGGGATTATGGGCCAGAAGACGCGTTCATTCATTTATTAACGGGAAAAAGGCCCAACACCCAATCTCCGCCGTTCAAGGGAAACAAGATAGACGATGTTGGATTAGTCCGATTATTTCCTTCCCATCGGACCCTGATATGTAGTGTTTACCGTAAGGGGCAGCGCTAGGGACCGGATGCTGATCCCTGCTTCCCATCGGACCACTAGTCTAACGTTGGATTGGATCAATCTGGAGCATCGGATGAGACTAGAAACAATAGGAGCGCCTGGGTTGTTTGAATTAGCACTAACTGTGACTATTTCCATAACAACTCCCACAAATCACGTGGGAATAATTGGCAATGTAAATGCTTTATGGCAGATTATATGGAAGCTAATTAATCCAGCAAAATGGTGTCTTTTTTGGAAACTACTCAATCAACCAAATTTAGTTTTGAAGTCACGCCATTTCATTCCTTCCGAACAATGCTTCCTTAGGAACTAAATATTTCTTCCATGTAAATTGTTATCTTAGGAATTGCTTCAACGTGACAGAATTTTTTTTTTTGCTTATGGATTGTTTTTTGAAACGAGGTGGATAATTTTTTAAACTTTTGCTTATGGAATGCTTTGTGTTCTCTGCCGTAAATTCACGCTTCAGTCTACCAACTATTTTGTTCTGATGGTGAACCACACTTACTTCGATTTATAATAGAAAATTTCTTATCTAGGAGAAACTTTTGTTTCTGAAATATTATAGTGTTATTTCCATCAACTAAAATTTCTTCTAGCCAAATATAAATTTCTTTCGTAAAAAAATCATTCTCCCGAGTACACAAATTTCAAATGAATTAGGGATATGCTTCAAAACAAATACAAATGAGCGCAATTTTGTTCCAGTATACCATGTGATTCTTCCATCAATTAGATAAATGTTTGATATAAAATTGGAATTTGTTGGCATCGATACAAAAATGCATATTCACATCTAGCGATTACATATATGTTTCAACTACATAAGAATTTGCTTCCAAATTATTGGAAATCTGCTTCCAAAGAAATGGAAAATTGCTTTCATCAACGACACACTTCTACCATGATAGACTGCTTCAGAAGAAATGGATGTCTGCTTCCACCAAGTTCAATCCAACATGCCACAACCCCGATTCAGCAGTACAAAATCAGATTGGGCTTCCTTCATGGTTGGAAAAGCGTGGACTGAAATGGAAGAATAGCTAAAACACGGTTAGGTGGCATGAACGTCCCAGCTTGAATAATTTTTGCACTTCAAAAGTTAATTACGCGACCCGTATGTGCCATCCATGATAATTACCGTGTGATCGCAGACATCATTTGGAGCACAAATGAAAAGTATAGGAAGTATTTAGTAGTGTTAAAAAAATCTCTTAAAAATTGTAAAAAACATACAAACTACGAAGCTCGTTGCAGTGCATCTTGCTTAGGAAGCATATATAGAAGATATAACAAGCATGATTACACATATGAAGCATGGGTGCAGTTTCAAATCAAGCGTAGGCATAAGAAGCACATACTGCACATATATGAAGCGCTAGATCTCTTTAGCAATCATTTTTTTTCGACCACACGACTGACCACTTGAAAGATAATTGCAGCCTGCCGCACCTATTGGCTGTTGCTGATTGTTGGAACCTGCAGCAGCTGCTTCGGCCTGATTGTTGGAACGCGAGCAACTAAATATAGATAAAATCTTTGGCAAATTAGGAACAGGAGCCACATTGTTGGAGCCTGCCGAACTCTTCGCCGCTGGTGCCGAGTTGAGCTGTCCCGACAACGTTCCCCTTGGTGCGTGGTAATGTATTACCATCCGACGTCGCGGTGGAGAAGGCCGGCGGACACTCCGGTGGAAGAATCAGTGAGCGACGTGCCAACTATGATGGAGTCGCCATGAAACCAGGTGGAGCGCCTGGAGGTGGAGGTGTCATGGTGGGGAGAAAGCATTGCGACGAGGATGAACGGACGGTGTGATGACAGGGATTGATTCTGAGGAGGCCTTTTGGGGACGCGGGGCGGAATATCAGGAACTAACCAAAAATTTTGGGATTATGGGCCAGAAGACGCGTTCATTCATTTATTAACGGGAAAAAGGCCCAGCACCCAATCTCCGCCGTTCAATGGAAACAAGATAGACGATGTTGGATTAATCCGATTATTTCCTTCCCATCGGACCCTGATATGTAGTGTTTACCGTAAGGGGCAGCGCTAGGGACCGGATGCTGATCCCTGCTTCCCATCGGACCACTAGTCTAACGTTGGATTGGATCAATCTGGAGCATCAGATGAGACTAGAAACAATAGGAGCGCCTGGGTTGTTTGAATTAGCACTAACTGTGACTATTTCTATAACAACTCCCACAAATTACGTGGGAATAATTAATAATGTAAATGCTTTATGGCAGATTATATGGAAGCTAATTAATCCAGCAAAATGGTGTGTTTTAAGGAAACTACTCAATCAACCAAATTTAGTTTTGAAGTCACGCCATTTCATTCCTTCCGAACAATGCTTCCTTAGGAACTAAATATTTCTTCCATGTAAATTGTTATCTTAGGAATTGCTTCAACGTGACAGAATTTTTTTTTTTTGCTTATGGATTTTTTTTTTGAAACGAGGTGGATAATTTTTTAAACTTTTGCTTATGGAATGCTTTGTGTTCTCTGCCGCAAATTCACGCTTCAGTTTACCAACTATTTTGTTCTGATGGTGAACCACACTTACTTCGATTTATAATAGAAAATTTCTTATCTTGGAGAAACTTTTGTTTCTGAAATATTATAGTGTTATTTCCATCAACTAAAATTTCGTCTAGCCAAATACAAATTTCTTTCGTAAAAAAATCATTCTCCCGAGTACACAAATTTCAAATGAATTAGGGATATGCTTCAAAACAAATACAAATGAGCGCAATTTTGTTCCAGTATACCATGTGATTCTTCCATCAATTAGATAAATGTTTGATATAAAATTGGAATTTGTTGGCATCGATACAAAAATGTATATTCACATCTAGCGATTACATATATGTTTCAACTACATAAGAATTTGCTTCCAAATTATTGGAAATCTGCTTCCAAAGAAATGGAAAATTGGTTTCATCAACCACACACTTCTACCATGATAGACTGCTTCTGAAGAAATGGATGTCTGCTTCCACCAAGTTCAATCCAACATGCCACAAACGATTCAGTAGTACAAAATCAGATTGGGCTTCCTTCATGGTTGGAAAAGCGTGGACTGAAATGGAAGAATAGCTAAAACACGGTTAGGTGGCATGAACGTCCTAGCTTGAATAATTTTTGCACTTCAAAAGTTAATTACGCGACCCGTATGTGCCATCCATGATAATTACCGTGTGATCGCAGACATCATTTGGAGCACAAATGAAAAGTATAGGAAGTATTTAGTAGTGTTAAAAAAATCTCTTAAAAATTGTAAAAAACATACAAACTATGAAGCTCATTGCAGTGCATCTTGCTTAGGAAGCATATATAGAAGATATAACAAGCATGATTACACATATGAAGCATGGGTGCAGTTTCAAATCAAGCGTAGGCATAAGAAGCACATACTGCACATATATGAAGCGCTAGATCTCTTTAGCAATCATTTTTTTCGACCACACGATCGACCACTTGAAAGATAATTGCAGCCTGCCGCACCTATTGGCTGTTGCTGATTGTTGGAACCTGCAGCAGACTGCTTCGGCCTGATTGTTGGAACGCGAGCAACTAAATATAGATAAAATCTTTGGCAAATTAGGAACAGGAGCCTCATTGTTGGAGCCTGCCGAACCTGCTGCCGCTGGTGCCGAGTTGAGCTGTCCCAGCAACGTTCCCCTTGGTGTGTGGTGATGTATTACCATCCGACGTCGCGGTGGAGAAGGCCGGCAGACACTCCGGTGGAAGAATCAGTGAGCGACGTGCCAACTACGATGGAGTCGCCATGAAACCAGGTGGAGGGCCTGGAGGTGGAGGTGTCATGGTGGGGAGAAAGCATTGCGACGAGGATGAACGGACGGTGTGATGACAGGGATTGATTCTGAGGAGGCCTTTTGGGGAAGCGGGCGGAATATCAGGAACCAACCAAAAAATTTGGGATTATGGGCCAGAAGACGCGTTCATTCATTTATTAACGGGAAAAAGGCCTAGCACCCAATCTCCGCCGTTCAATGGAAACAAGATAGACGATGTTGGATTAGTCCGATTATTTCCTTCCCATCGGACCCTGATATGTAGTGTTTACCGTAAGGGGCAGCGCTAGGGACCGGATGCTGATCCCTGCTTCCCATCGGACCACTAGTCTAACATTGGATTAGATCAATCTGGAGCATCGGATGAGACTAGAAACAATAGGAGCGCCTGGGTTGTTTGAATTAGCACTAACTGTGACTATTTCCATAACAACTCCCACAAATCACGTGGGAATAATTGGCAATGTAAATGCTTTATGGCAGATTATATGGAAGCTAATTAATCCAGCAAAATGGTGTGTTTTAAGGAAACTACTCAATCAACCAAATTTAGTTTTGAAGTCACGCCATTTCATTCCTTCCGAACAATGCTTCCTTAGGAACTAAATATTTCTTCCTTGTAAATTGTTATCTTAGGAATTGCTTCAACGTGACAGAATTTTTTTTTTTGCTTATGGATTTTTTTTTTGAAACGAGGTGGATAATTTTTTAAACTTTTGCTTATGGAATGCTTTGTGTTCTCTGCCGCAAATTCACGCTTCGGTCTACCAACTATTTTGTTCTGATGGTGAACCACACTTACTTCGATTTATAATAGAAAATTTCTTATCTAGGAGAAACTTTTGTTTCTGAAATATTATAGTGTTATTTCCATCAACTAAAATTTCTTCTAGCCAAATACAAATTTCTTTCGTAAAAAAATCATTCTCCCGAGTACACAAATTTCAAATGAATTAGGGATATGCTTCAAAACAAATACAAATGAGCGCAATTTTGTTCCGAGTATACCATGTGATTCTTCCATCAATTAGATAAATGTTTGATATAAAATTGGAATTTGTTGGCATCGATACAAAAATGTATATTCACATCTAGCGATTACATATATGTTTCAACTACATAAGAATTTGCTTCCAAATTATTGGAAATCTGCTTCCAAAGAAATGGAAATTGCTTTCATCAACCACACACTTCTACCATGATAGACTGCTTCAGAAGAAATGGATGTCTGCTTCCACCAAGTTCAATCCAACATGCCACAAACGATTCAGCAGTACAAAATCAGATTGGGCTTCCTTCACGGTTGGAAAAGCGTGGACTGAAATGGAAGAATAGCTAAAACACGGTTAGGTGGCATGAACGTCCCAGCTTGAATAATTTTTGCACTTCAAAAGTTAATTACGCGACCCGTATGTGCCATCCATGATAATTACCGTGTGATCGCAGACATCATTTGGAGCACAAATGAAAAGTATAGGAAGTATTTTGTAGTGTTAAAAAAATCTCTTAAAAATTGTAAAAAACATACAAACTACGAAGCTCGTTGCGAGTGCATCTTGCTTAGGAAGCATATATAGAAGATATAACAAGCATGATTACACATATGAAGCATGGGTGCAGTTTCAAATCAAGCGTAGGCATAAGAAGCACATACTCGCACATATATGAAGCGCTAGATCTCTTTAGCAATCATTTTTTTTCGACCACACGATCGACCACTTGAAAGATAATTGCAGCCTGCCGCACCTATTGGCTGTTGCTGATTGTTGGAACCTGCAGCAGCTGCTTCAGCCTGATTGTTGGAACGCGAGCAACTAAATATAGATAAAATCTTTGGCAAATTAGGAACAGGAGCCTCATTGTTGGAGCCCGCCGAACCTGCTGCCGCTAGTGCCGAGTTGAGCTGTCCCAGCAACGTTCCCCTTGGTGCGTGGTGATGTATTACCATCCGATGTCGCGGTGGAGAAGGCCGGCAGACACTCCGGTGGAAGAATCAGTGAGCGACGTGCCAACTATGATGGAGTCGCCATGAAACCAGGTGGAGGGCCTGGAGGTGGAGGTGTCATGGTGGGGAGAAAGCATTGCGACGAGGATGAACGGACGGTGTGATGACAGGGATTGATTCTGAGGAGGCCTTTTGGGGAAGCGGGGCGGAATATCAGGAACTAACCAAAAAATTTGGGATTATGGGCCAGAAGACGCGTTCATTCATTTATTAACGGGAAAAAGGCCCAGCACCCAATCTCCGCCGTTCAATGGAAACAAGATAGACGATGTTGGATTAGTCCGATTATTTCCTTCCCATCGGACCCTGATATGTAGTGTTTACCGTAAGGGGCAGCGCTAGGGACCGGATGCTGATCCCTGCTTCCCATCGGACCACTAGTCTAACGTTGGATTGGATCAATCTGGAGCATCGGATGAGACTAGAAACAATAGGAGCGCCTGGGGTTGTTTGAATTAGCACTAACCGTGACTATTTCCATAACAACTCCCACAAATCACGTGGGAATAATTGGCAATGTAAATGCTTTATGGTAGATTATATGGAAGCTAATTAATCCAGCAAAATGGTGTGTTTTAAGGAAACTACTCAATCAACCAAATTTAGTTTTGAAGACACGCCATTTCATTCCTTCCGAACAATGCTTCCTTAGGAACTAAATATTTCTTCCATGTAAATTGTTATCTTAGGAATTGCTTCAACGTGACAGATTTTTTTTTTTGCTTATGGATTTTTTTTTTTGAAACGAGGTGGATAATTTTTTAAACTTTTGCTTATGGAATGCTTTGTGTTCTCTGCCGCAAATTCACGCTTCAGTCTACCAACTATTTTGTTCTGATGGTGAACCACACTTACTTCGATTTATAATAGAAAATTTCTTATCTAGGAGAAACTTTTGTTTCTAAAATATTATAGTGTTATTTCCATCAACTAAAATTTCTTCTAGCCAAATACAAATTTCTTTCGTAAAAAAATCATTCTCCCGAGTACACAAATTTCAAATGAATTAGGGATATGCTTCAAACCAATACAAATGAGCGCAATTTTGTTCCAGTATACCATGTGATTCTTCCATCAATTAGATAAATGTTTGATATAAAATTGGAATTTGTTGGCATCGATACAAAAATGTATATTCACATCTAGCGATTACATATATGTTTCAACTACATAAGAATTTGCTTCCAAATTATTGGAAATCTGCTTCCAAAGAAATGGAAATTGCTTTCATCAACCACACACTTCTACCATGATAGACTGCTTCAGAAGAAATGGATGTCTGCTTCCACCAAGTTCAATCCAACATGCCACAAACGATTCAGCAGTACAAAATCAGATTGGGCTTCCTTCATGGTTGGAAAAGCGTGGACTGAAATGGAAGAATAGCTAAAACACGGTTAGGTGGCATGAACGTCCCAGCTTGAATAATTTTTGCACTTCAAAAGTTAATTACGCGACCCGTATGTGCCATCCATGATAATTACCGTGTGATCGCAGGCATCATTTGGAGCACAAATGAAAAGTATAGGAAGTATTTAGTAGTGTTAAAAAAATCTCTTAAAAATTGTAAAAAACATACAAACTACGAAGCTCGTTGCAGTGCATCTTGCTTAGGAAGCATATATAGAAGATATAACAAGCATGATTACACATATGAAGCATGGGTGCAGTTTCAAATCAAGCGTAGGCATAAGAAGCACATACTCGCACATATATGAAGCGCTAGATCTCTTTAGCAATCATTTTTTTTCGACCACACGACCGACCACTTGAAAGATAATTGCAGCCTGCCGCACCTATTGGCTGTTGCTGATTGTTGGAACCTGCAGCAGCTGCTTCGGCCTGATTGTTGGAACGCGAGCAACTAAATATAGATAAAATCTTTGGCAAATTAGGAACAGGAGCCACATTGTTGGAGCCTGCCGAACCTGCTGCCGCTGGTGCCGAGTTGAGCTGTCCCAGCAACGTTCCCCTTGGTGCGTGGTGATGTATTACCATCCGACGTCGCGGTGGAGAAGGCCGGCAGACACTCCGGTGGAAGAATCAGTGAGCGACGTGCCAACTATGATGGAGTCGCCATGAAACCAGGTGGAGGGCCTGGAGGTGGAGGTGTCATGGTGGGGAGAAAGCATTGCGACGAGGATGAACGGACGGTGTGATGACAGGGATTGATTCTGAGGAGGCCTTTTGGGGACGCGGGGCGGAATATCAGGAACTAACCAAAAAATTTGGGATTATGGTCCAGAAGACGCGTTCATTCATTTATTAACGGGAAAAAGGCCCAGCACCCAATCTCCGCCGTTCAATGGAAACAAGATAGACGATGTTGGATTAGTCCGATTATTTCCTTCCCATCGGACCCTGATATGTAGTGTTTACCGTAAGGGGCAGCGCTAGGGACCGGATGCCGATCCCTGCTTCCCATCGGACCACTAGTCTAACGTTGGATTGGATCAATCTGGAGCATCGGATGAGACTAGTAACAATAGGAGCGCCTGGGTTGTTTGAATTAGCACTAACTGTGACTATTTCCATAACAACTCCCACAAATCACGTGGGAATAATTGGCAATGTAAATGCTTTATGGCAGATTATATGGAAGCTAATTAATCCAAGCAAAATGGTGTGTTTTAAGGAAACTACTCAATCAACCAAATTTAGTTTTGAAGTCACGCCATTCCATTCCTTCCGAACAATGCTTCCTTAGGAACTAAATATTTCTTCCATGTAAATTGTTATCTTAGGAATTGCTTCAACGTGACAGAATTTTTTTTTTTGCTTATGGATTTTTTTTTTGAAACGAGGTGGATAATTTTTTAAACTTTTGCTTATGGAATGCTTTGTGTTCTCTGCCGCAAATTCACGCTTCAGTCTACCAACTATTTTGTTCTGATGGTGAACCACACTTACTTCGATTTATAATAGAAAATTTCTTATCTAGGAGAAACTTTTGTTTCTGAAATATTATAGTGTTATTTCCATCAACTAAAATTTCTTCTAGCCAAATACAAATTTCTTTCGTAAAAAAATATTCTTCCGAGTACACAAATTTCAAATGAATTAGGGATATGCTTCAAAACAAATACAAATGAGCGCAATTTTGTTCCAGTATACCATGTGATTCTTCCATCAATTAGATAAATGTTTGATATAAAATTGGAATTTGTTGGCATCGATACAAAAATGTATATTCACATCTAGCGATTACATATATGTTTCAACTACATAAGAATTTGCTCCCAAATTATTGGAAATCTGCTTCCAAAGAAATGGAAATTGCTTTCATCAACCATACACTTCTACCATGATAGACTGCTTCGGAAGAAATGGATGTCTGCTTCCACCAAGTTCAATCCAACATGCCACAAACGATTCAGCAGTACAAAATCAGATTGGGCTTCCTTCATGGTTGGAAAAGCGTGGACTGAAATGGAAGAATAGCTAAAACACGGTTAGGTGGCATGAACGTCCCAGACTTGAATAATTTTTGCACTTCAAAAGTTAATTACGTGACCCGTATGTGCCATCCATGATAATTACCGTGTGATCGCAGACATCATTTGGAGCACAAATGAAAAGTATAGGAAGTATTTAGTAGTGTTAAAAAAATCTCTTAAAAATTGTAAAAAACATACAAACTACGAAGCTCGTTGCAGTGCATCTTGCTTAGGAAGCATATATAGAAGATATAACAAGCATGATTACACATATGAAGCATGGGTGCAGTTTCAAATCAAGCGTAGGCATAAGAAACACATACTGCACATATATGAAGCGCTAGATCTCTTTAGCAATTTTTTTTTCGACCACACGACTGACCACTTGAAAGATAATTGCAGCCTGCCGCACCTATTGGCTGTTGCTGATTGTTGGAACCTGCAGCAGCTGCTTCGGCCTGATTGTTGGAACGCGAGCAACTAAATATAGATAAAATCTTTGGCAAATTAGGAACAGGAGCCTCATTGTTGGAGCTCGCCGAACTCGCTGCCGCTGGTGCCGAGTTGAGCTGTCCCAGCAACGTTCCCCTTGGTGCGTGGTGATGTATTACCATTCGACGTCGCGGTGGAGAAGGCCGGCAGACACTCCGGTGGAAGAATCAGTGAGCGACATGCCAACTATGATGGAGTCGCCATGAAACCAGGTGGAGGGCCTGGAGGTGGAGGTGTCATGGTGGGGAGAAAGCATTGCGACGAGGATGAACGGACGGTGTGATGACAGGGATTGATTCTGAGGAGGCCTTTTGGGGACGCGGGGCGGAATATCAGGAACTAACCAAAAATTTTGGGATTATGGGCCAGAAGACGCGTTCATTCATTTATTAACGGGAAAAAGGCCCAGCACCCAATCTCCGCCGTTCAATGGAAACAAGATAGACGATGTTGGATTAGTCCGATTATTTCCTTCCCATCGAACCCTGATATGTAGTGTTTACCGTAAGGGGCAGCGCTAGGGACCGGATGCTGATCCCTCGCTTCCCATCGGACCACTAGTCTAACGTTGGATTGGATCAATCCGGAGCATCGGATGAGACTAGAAACAATAGGAGCGCCTGGGTTGTTTGAATTAGCACTAACTGTGACTATTTCCATAACAACTCCCACAAATCACGTGGGAATAATTGGCAATATAAATGCTTTATGGCAGATTATATGGAAGCTAATTAATCCAGCAAAATGGTGTGTTTTAAGGAAACTACTCAATCAACCAAATTTAGTTTTGAAGTCACGCCATTTCATTCCTTCCGAACAATGCTTCCTTAGGAACTAAATATTTCTTCCATGTAAATTGTTATCTTAGGAATTGCTTCAACGTGACAGATTTTTTTTTTTTGCTTATGGATTTTTTTTTTGAAACGAGGTGGATAATTTTTTAAACTTTTGCTTATGGAATGCTTTGTGTTCTCTGCCGCAAATTCACGCTTCAGTCTACCAACTATTTTGTTCTGATGGTGAACCACACTTACTTCGATTTATAATAGAAAATTTCTTATCTAGGAGAAACTTTTGTTTCTGAAATATTATAGTGTTATTTCCATCAACTAAAATTTCTTCTAGCCAAATACAAATTTCTTTCGTAAAAAAATCATTCTCCCGAGTACACAAATTTCAAATGAATTAGGGATATGCTTCAAAACAAATACAAATGAGCGCAATTTTGTTCCAGTATACCATGTGATTCTTCCATCAATTAGATAAACTAGATGACCCGTTGCGCTATCGCGCAAATGGCATAATCAAGTCAGAATCTAAACCATAAGTTTTAGCTTATTATAGTATTTAGATTTAGCATGTAGTTTAACTGCTTTAGTATCGGATGCTCGGAGCGGAGCTCTGCCCCTCCCTCTGCGGCCGCCAGCATTGTGGTAAAGGGAGGGCAGCTGGATTGGCTGGCCATCTAGGCTGAGCTCCATTAGCATCCAACAACGTGCTTAGAGAAAATGTCCTTCAACGGCTCCTCCACCCTCCTTTGGCTACTCCCTCTGCCTCCCATTCAATGGCTCCTTTCGTCTCTCATACGTCCTCAATTCCTCATCTTTCTATTCCGACCCCTTAGGCCCACATTAGACGTTGCATCAGAATTTAAACCATAAGTTTTGGCTTATTTTAGCACTGGAGGCTCGGAGTGGAGCTCTGCTCTTCCCGCCGTCGCCGCCACAGTTGTGGTAAAGGGAGGGCATTTGGGTTGGGTGGCCATCGAGACTGAGTTATAACAGCATCCGATGTTGTGCGCTTAAGAAAATGTCCTCGACGGCCCTTCCATCCTCCTTTGGCTACTCCCTTTGCTCCGATGCGACGGCTCCTTCCGCCCCTCCTATGTCCTCCTCTTCCTTTTCGAACCCCTTGGACACAGTCAGTCAAATTTTGGTTAATTGTACAACAATTTAAGACATGTATCAATTGATGGTAACCATTATAAATATATTGTGACCATTATAAATATATTCCAGGATCTATGTGGTGAAAATTGTATGAACATTTTGCATATTTTAGCTAAGGTCCAATAACATTGTACAACATTATGTACAGACCAAGTATCCGATCCAAATTTGAATTTATTGCATGAAAACTCCTACTTACAGCACAAATTACTACCAAACGTCTTAGGAGGCATGTGGCAAAATCAGGTTGGAATCTCAACCATATAAGTTTTATCTCAATTTAGTACTCATACAAAGCTTAAATGTATTCATGGTTTTGCTCTTTTTGATAGGTTGACCGATGCCATGCTTGGGCAATAAAAAAGGTTTTAGATAATTCGCCATCCGGAAGAATTTAGTAGCATAATCAACACCTTATTTTCTAAGGTCTTGAAGAAATAGAATATTTTTTGAAAGGAAGAGAACTCTTACATAGAAATTTTTATCGTGTAATGCAGATAACCAATTAATAATAATTATTACTCCCTCCGTCTCAGATTAACAGGCACGCACGTAGTTTAAGAAATTGGTTTGACCATTATTTTAGTCAATAAAATATGAAATATATGGCACAAAAATTATATCATTGGAAAGCTTTTTTGCATACGAATCTAACGATATATATTTTGTAGACATAAAAGTTATATTTTGTTGACCAAATCAATGGTCAAAGTTTATATTGAACTACGTGCGTGCCTGTTAAACCGAAACGGAGGTAGTGGTCCTGGAATCAATGATGGTACGACAACAATAAATTTTCTAATAAAAATATTGATGGCTATTATTTTGAATATCTTCATCATCGAATTAATTGCCATCTAAACATCCTAAAGCAAACTCAAATTAAAATCATCGCATTACACAAACTGTATAATTGCAAAGCACGTCCGCAAAGATAGAAATCAGAGAATTTAATATTCTTTTGTGGCCTATCTCTAGGATAGGATCCAGTACTTATTTTAGTACCAATAGCTTAGGAAAATAAAATGTTTAATTCTGAATAATATAGGCATCACATTTAAGAAAGAATAATAGTAATGGGCAAGCCATGATAGCAGCTTCAAGCAAGGACAATGGCAACTTCAAACAAGGACAATAGCAATGAACATTTAAGCAAGGATAATGGGCAATAGCATTGTGCTATAGAAAACAACATTGCAGGAAACAACCTGTTGCACCCCAGCCATATCAAAATCATAAGCTTTATGCTAGAAGTTGCAGCGTATTCAGATGTTTACATTGCAAGGATGATGGCTTGACCTATAAACTTATGTGTATTTCATGATGCTGCCGAATGGTGCAAATATTGGATCTCGGTATTTCATGAGAATAGATCTTTAATGTCACCGGTGGCTTAATCAGGCCACACATTTTTTTACCACAAGCATCACATATATTTCAAGTTCTGACTGTAATTGAAGTACATGAAAGGAAATTAAATGTAGATCATAGTACTCTAACAAGTCAGTATACGAACATCTGAAACCAATGCCAAAAAAAAGTGCAGGTTACACGAACTCATTAGAAGTACATATTAAAATGCCAACGAGAACTAAAACGTCTAAGGCCGCCTGGTTCATGTGTAGTCCATGTCTTATTTCAGAGCTAGTTTCTTACCTGAAGGCAAAAGGGAAAAGGTAATTACACATCATTATAATACTAAAGAACATTCAGATAACACAACATTGAGTAGACAATGCCAATGCACTTAAGATTTCTCAAATAAAGAGCTTGTCATGTTAAACTGGAACTCGCTCACGAAGAAATAGTAATATCACTACACACGGAGATTAATTTCAGACCTCTAGAATGCCGTAGAACCGGAACACCGTAAATTTGTTCCTTACAGGGATTACATTCCACCAAATGCATACAAGGATTTCAGGAATTCTAGCAGTCTCACTAATTCTTCAAGCGATATGAACCTTAGAAAGAATCATTAACTATATTTATGTAAAATAACAAGCATGAAATACGCAGCAGGATAATTTTCATAGATGATAAGATTTCAGAACCAGAAGAAGTTCAAACAAAGACTGACAGTGAAACAAAAGGTGTTTAAACAACATCAGATACTGTGTTACAGGTGCATGTTAAGTTTACCGTGCAAGTTTTAGAACCAATTCTCCGAAAGGTGTATAATCTCTCAATCAATTACGTAAACCATCCAAGTTAAGTTTAGAACATACCATCTGAAACTGAAGCGCATTTAGAACCACAAACCTAAGTACTAAATAAGTAAATTTATGCATATACAAAATTTCTATATTTTTTTATAAATGGACAGGAGTAAAACATGAAATAAGTTACTTTTACTTGAAGTGTCTACTCGGTGTCAATCTTTCTACAAAATTTAATACTGCCTCTGACCCATATTGGTTGACTCCACTTTGTCTAGATACACATGCAGCGTCATTTGCGTGTACACTTTGTCGGTCTCCGCATCATCCTCAAAACAAAATCATCAACCCACGTCAGCACCTAGGCCTGAAAACAGACAGGGCAGTTCTTAGATAAGAATGTGTGGCTAGAAGTATTACAAGATGAGTCCAAAACAACAGGTTTTACATCCCAGAAAAAGAAGCTATATTTATCAATTATTATAGATAAGTTAGCTAGCTCATCAACACATAAGGATCAAATGCATATTACATTTTTATGAGGTTCATAGAAATCATCATGTCATAGAATACTCTTAAAACAACTGAATTTTAGCTACTTGCCCAGAAGTAAAGTCATATGTATGTGCTCAAGGTATTTACCAAGAAAATGAAGAGGCTTTAAATTTCCACAATATATACATGCTTTAGCAAACATGCTTACACAGCACCAAAGTACCCTTCCTCACTGGCACGATCAGCAATATGATAACCATTAGAAAACCGAGTGCTGCCATTAGAATCCATAGAAAGCGATAGGTACGGTTGTGCAAAACTTTGGTCTATTCGACGGACCAGATCATGTAGACTCGTTGAATCCAACTACAAACATTTAGGTACTAGTGCCGGATACATTACAATTTAACCAGCATCGGCACGTATTATACTTCCAACTGAAAAATATGTGCCGACCTGAGAAGACTCGCAAAGCTGATCGAAGTGCTTGATCTTGCATACCCAAATGTATGGACTTCTCCAGATTGTAGAAATCCCTATCAAGATCATAGATATTCAGAATTATTTATCCGATGATGAGTGCCGAAGACTCAAAGCAACACACAAACATTAAACCGACAACCTTGTTTACAAAATTTAGAGCATAACATGTCCACGTCTAAAAGAAAAATCGCATTTATCTAGCAAGCATATGCTAGTGTAGTTGGACTATAAAAAGGAAGCCAGGTGTAGGCATGAATAAAGATCTTAACCTGTGAGAAGAGGAGCATTTTCACAAGGATAAAGAGCTCAAGAGGAAAAAAAAGTAAGGAACTCACAAACGCCAATACACTCTGTGCTGCTGTGCGGCATCCTCTGACGGCGAGGGGAGAAGAGGCAGATGCTGAGGCTAGGCAACTGTTGACCTGGTTCTGAAGCCACTCTCCATGCGAATTCATAGAATCTGCAGACCAGCCAGTAGGTCTCACACTGATTCAGCTTCTAATCTAACATCTTTATACACCAAAACCGAAGATATGCAGGAGAAGTCCAATTAAACATATCTCACCTCAAAAAGTAATGGGCAATATCATATTAACCAGGTAAACCATGGAGAAGGGTGGCAAAGCATGCAAATCGATATTATTATGGTCTGATGTACCCACCAAGACAGATACTGACAAAAAATTAATATGGTGAAAAATTGCAGTTATGAAAATGGGGGGTTTATGGTCTTAAAAGAATTCTGTTAAAATGATTTGCTTTCATATATAATTCTCCGGAACTTAGACACAATAGCTGCAATGTGTTGTTAGTCTATATTAGACTATATTTTTTTAAGTAACCTTTCACAGATTCAAAAAATACCATGGCATGAATGATACAGGAACTAACATACATAGTCTACACAATCAATCAGTCTAAACACACCAAAGTTAAAGCAGGAAGGGATGGGAAATGACACAGCCCATGTGAGCTAATTACCTGGCTGGAAGCAATTGCAGAATGCCAGGTGAATAATTCTCAGGACCAATATATGAGAATCAAACTTCAAGAGTTTCCCAAATCAAATCACCAGAACCAAGGATGGACAGTATACCTGTACAAAATCCAGACTCCAGGCTAGACTGCATATCAATTGCTACAACCTGAATATGAAGAGAGAGTAAAATGACAAAGCTGCAAAGAACAATCTGCATAGATACCTACAGAGAACACAACAAAAGATTCAAATCAGTGTGAATAGATAATTAACAATGGCATGATAAAATATATCTACATAAGGGACTATAATTAGTAGGATTTACATAATTTGGAAAACAAGAAGGAAGTGAAATCCCGCGAAAAATTGAGCAAAGAACATAAGTAACTACACGCAGTCTGCTTCATTTGCTGTTGCTGCTCACTCGACAATCGACACCCCTTGTGGCTAAAGGAAGTTGGACCAAGAGCAAGGGACAAAGACAATAGTCACCAAGAGTCGTGAGGTATCCACGTTGATGCTCAGCCCTTCGCCACTTCCCATCCATAATGACTCTACCATGGAAGGTTGGCATGGACTCCCATCCATAATGATTCTACCATGGAAGGCTGGCATGGACAGTGAGCAAGGGGCTAGCAGGAAAATGGTGAGCCAACGGATGTTGTTGCAGCATGGCCGGTGAACATCACGCTGGTGCCGGCGGTGGAAGACGGAAAGAAGCAAGGGACGGTGGCGATGAAGCTTCCTCCAGACATTGAAAACACCGAATGGAATTGTGAAACTGCACGGACCGTCAAACCAACTCAGACCACACCATCATATCATACTATTTGTCAACAGTCTAAAACAGACTGGACCAGTTAAAACGGCGACCAACGGTCCAGGTTGAGGAAAGTGTAAAACCTGTCTAAAACCGGGAATGGCCAGAGTTATCTACCATCAGGGAATGTATCTGCTGAACACAACATATTAGCATGACATGATATGAGCAGGATGCATAAAAAATGTGCCTGACCACTGAAAGTGAAAGACTGATATAGAGTGGCAATATAATTTTACTTACAAAATTCATATGTACGAAGCATGTGAAATTGTATATACAGATGGAATAATTAATTGGTTCACTCATTCTACATCATTTATTTCTGGTTTGACAAACTTGTAAAGTAAGGCCTTGCACAGTTGGCAAGCATACAACTGTCTTGCCCTTTTCATCAGAGCAATTAAGTGATGGATTGTCTTACCATAGAAGCAAAAGCTTGGAGTGCGGGAGATCAAAGGTGATAATCTGAAAATAATCTTTCGAAATTTATATATAGGCATGCTTCCACGTAAAAGTTCAAGCCGCTTTCGAAGAACAACTTTGTATGATCAAAAAAATTCCTCCTGCAAATATTCATATAAAATAACAATAATTATGCCTAGCTACAATAGATGTCTAACAAATTCACCACAGAAAGTTTATGCTACCATTAAAACAGGGTGATATCCAACTCGTATGAATCCGCGGCTGGAAAGTAACAACGGACAGCCAAGGAAGGGTTCCATCCCCCTTTGGTCAACTTTATCATACTCGGCCGTCAGCATATGATTCATTATGTAAATAAATAGATTACCCATTTAAAACAAGCTAAGTCAAGTTTGAATTATTTTCTGCTACCAAGATTACATAGAGGTAGCTATCAATGCAAATTTAGCGGGGTTAGAAACCACTCACTGCATCGTAGTGTAAGGAGAAAGTGTATTACATATATGTATAATGTTCTTATATGTACATCGTAGCGGGGTTAGAAACCACTCACTACCAAGATTACACGACGACTGTGAGGAGAAAGTGCATTACTTATACTTAGCCAATCATAGTGTATTAGTATCAAATTATAAAACTGAACCAAAATTTAGATAGAATATTGTTTATATAATTGAAAAGTAGCTTCAAAATATAGCTTTTATTTTCCTCTCATATATGTACAATGTTCTTATAGAATATGTATCTCTCATTGGAGTAAAAGAAGTTTCTAAATAAAACGATCTGACACCTTATCTCTTGGAGGCATCCAAACAAACATGAACGAAAAACGCATGGGTCCAGTGGACCTTGGCTCGACGTAAAACAATTATGATTTTTTTCATGTGACTGGAGGATATTGTAAAGGATTAATAGATGATATTATATTTGATCCAACTAACCAGATAACTAAGCATACCAAAGGGATTCAGCGGTATTCACAGCGTCAGAAACATCGATGATGGCAGCTAGTGTAGAAATTTGCTCTGGAAGCACATGGTAGATAACCTAAATGGTTCCAGGAAAGTATCAAAGTAAAGAATCTAAGAAAGGATGGGTTGAATTTAATGGTCATGAAAATGACACAAACGCAGACAATTCACTTGGATGAATCTCTAAGGGACAAGGAGAGGTACCGCCCATGCTTAAGTTGCAGGTAAAGCAACATATGCTTCCCTCACCTTAGGTGATTAATAGTACATATTTTACATTCTAGCCAACACAATCGATTTTAGTTTGAGCTAAGATGAGCAATGGACTAAGCTATTGCTGCCAGGCCACTCCAATATAATGTGTCTGTTAACTAAAACAGTAGCATCGCAAATAGTCATCAAGACATAATTTCCAATTATTTGTTTCAGAATCAATAAACATCAAATGAACTTTGTCACAACAAAAAACACGTATGCAACTTCTAATTCTAAATCCAAACTCATGATTAAGGACACAATTATTAAACAGTTAAAAGACCTGTAAGAGAAATGACCAATCCCTAACATGGCAAGCATCCAAGCAAGAAAAGATCTGAACCTCATGGCATTGATCTCGAGTGGTGCCACTGAAGGCAGTATAAGGACATGTGAGGGAGGACCAGGGAGGCCTAAATCAAGAGATGGTGTATGAGAGTAGCCTTGAGACACAAAGAAAAACTGTATCCATGGCATGAAAGAAATAGCAGAGGGTGAAGTGCAGACCTGGGCAGCTGTGAGTGCCATCATGGGTTGGTGGCCTTGTCCTCTCCGATGGCTTCGACAAAGGGGCAAGGGGAGAGCCGTAGGCTGCAGCAAGGGCGCTGAATCCACCATGGTCCAAATAGCAACTGCAAGTATTGTACAAAAAGAGAAGCCAAAGTGAAAATCAACGGGACCTCATCATTAAGTTGATTGTTCTGCTTGAAACCCTTCCTACCATTTATAGCAAGTCATGAAATTGCATAAATCAATTCTGAAGCCAAAGATAACATCAATTGACCTTTCATACAATGGACTTGATATACTTGCATGCAGACAATACGATGGATTCCAAAGAACTCGAGTTTCGTTTTCATTATTATAACTTTACTCATGCTCAAGAACGGATCTTGTTTAAAGGTAACTCGAATGACTAACATGCCAATGTACACATAATGCTTTGGCATTAAGTGACTATCGATCTCGTTTATGGAGTTAAAAATCTTTCCCAAAATGCTTTACAACCGACTATCAACAAGTAATAAAGGGTATCACTCTTTTACCTCATGGTCCGAGGTCAAGAACACAAAGTCAAACAAGAAAAAATCCCGCTTCGGTGTGACACGAGCAAGCATACACTTTACACAGGCAAGCGTAAGCAAACCTTGACAGAGCAGCGAGAACAAAGACGGGTAAAACTCAATCCTGCCAAAAAATTACTACAATGAGCATATTAATTTGTTACGTGACTGTCTGAACTCAAAGTATATTAATTTTCCACTGGGATTTATTATGAGCAATTTTGAACTTGGTTCAAAGGACTGAATATTTTCCCAATGTATAACAGAAACAAACTACACAATATGCAAAGCGCTAAAAAGTCATTATGGAAAGTAGAGATTTTTTTCATATAGCATTGCCTCAGGATAAACTCACCTAATTTTGCATCCACCTAGAAAAATCAGTTTCACCAACTTGCGATGCATCAATAGCATTAAAACAAAGGGCCTTTCATCTATACATTTAGTTGCAATCAGCGAATGGCAGCATTCTTGACAGTAATTACATGATCCTGCTAGAGGTAGAAGTAAGCATTATGTCACACATATAAAACAAACAACAAAGGATTAGTGAAAGAGAGAAAAATTGCATGTATACTATTAATCACCTCACCATGACACCGCAAGAACTCACGCCAAGCTCCAGCAGCAACCCTCCACTGTATTTCCTGCCTGTAGCCTGAAGAGAGGAGATATATATTCAAGCAAAATTAGTGTGTGGAGACAACAGAGTACAAGAGATGGGGAAATATCGGTGTGGAAGATGTGATTGCTTGTACAAGCCACGGAAAATATGAACTCACATGTTGCATGTTATCACCATTGGTAAGAATCTTCTGTACACCGAAACCCTAGCTGCAAGTTAGAAGACCCAAATTCCTCGTGACTATTCTTTTGCTCAACTCCATGCCAAAGCTGAAAAACAAGAGCGAACCATCATCAACATCGACAGTTTTAATGAATGCATTTATGGAGAATATCACCAGAAAATTTAGAAATAGTCAATACACATCCAAATATATATATGCAGATCTAGAGCACATGAGCGTGACCTAGCTCTAATCTCTCTGCAATTCCTGAAATTTCTTGAAGGGGGGGAGAAGTAGAATGGACGCACACAGCTGATGTCCTCGTCCATTGTTGCTAATTGCCACCAATTTACCTACACAAACGATCCAAAAAAATGATTAAAACCCATTCAGCGCACCAATGAACCCAAAAAATCATTTACCTGCATGAACGACCCAATACAAAATTTACTTAACCCTTAACTCCCAATGTATTTAAGCTGACGAAATTGCTTAGGAGGTCAGTACCTGCATGAAGGTCTGGAACCTCCCCAGCTGTCTGGTGCTTCTTGGCGGGAGAGAGAAGAGGAGTCGAGCTGTTGCGGCCTTCGCCATCCATCAATTGTTGCGGCCTACAATGCAGTTAATCAGAAACAAGGAGAGAGTACTGGCCATGGCAGGGTAATATATTTTGGATTCCGTACATTAAATAGAACATATACGAAGGAGGAGTGATCCACTGATCCTCCTTGTGCTCCTGCCCACAGTACTAATAAAAATAATCACACTACAAAACCAAATTGATCTTGACAGGAAGCAAGGAATCAAAGGACTGGAAAATCTGTATTTAGATATGCCAGTTTATTTCTGTAATTCTTGGACACTAAAAGTTAAATTGTTATCTAATTCTGAATTAGTATTTCTATATTGGCCGCCAAAAAATAATCTACCGAGCAGACCTGCCACCACACACCGAAACGAGCGTCGTCGTGGCAGACACTGATCTCCAATAACAACACGAGCTCGTACCTTTTGCTTGTCACTCGGCAGACACCACTATCCATCAGGTGAGGTTGCTCTGAAAATCATCCACCGCCGTCCATTATTTTCTAACCATTTCTTCCTGCACAGTCCAAATATTTCTGACCATTCCTTCATTGCCCTGACAGCGCAAGCAACCACTCCAAATATCGATGATATGGATACGGGATAGGTAAAATACCTTGGTTGGATACCATAGATTCTATAAGGCCAGAGCATGTCCTATATCCTTTTCCTTCTATGCATACAAAGAAAAACCCATTAATCATCTGAACCACCTGCATCAAGCCCCAAAGACGATCAGAATCTTTACAAAGAGGAAAAGTTCATAGAGAAATCCTAAGAATAAAACAATCTAAAACTTCTAAAACTGAAGAATAACTATTTGGACCCTTTATGAAATTTGCCACTCATCACAAAAGCTCAGCCCCAACATGGCGTGTTAATTAGCGAGTTTCAGAAATAAGTGTGCATGAAAAATTGACCATGAGAACCTAAACATGGAGAAGTGATTTCCATGCCAATACCCACATCAGGTCGAGAGAGAATCTTAGATAACAAGAGCTCCAGTTCCACACAATATCAGACAACCTATATACCAAAAAAGTTGAACAAGTAAATATGGGGAGGGGGAGTTACCAGCTCAACCTGCACACAGGCTGGAAGCACACGCAACAAAAACACGAATCTGCAAACAGTGGCATCAACACAGTTCAAGAGGGGAGAAAATCCTAGATCATGCAGGCACAAAATAGGAGGAGCTCACCAGAAATTTTGGTCCAGGATCTTAGAGAAAGTGGAGCACGGAGAGAGAAGAGGAGGGGATAACCAGGCTCACCTCAGCCTCTCCAGGAGCACGGATAGAGCAGAGGAGGGCTGTTGATTCGCGACTCCAAGGGGCGTGGTGGACAAGCAGGTGATACGAGGAGTCGACGAGCAGCCCGAGGCGGCGATGCTCCCTCCCTCCTTGTCCAGCGGCCGGAGATCTTGAGCTCCGTCGGCAGTGGACGCGCCGCCGCCTGCGCGCGCGCTACCTGCCACCGCCGCGTCCAGCCGCCGCCGTCGCTAGGTGCGCGGGCCCTGTCGCCGCCGGCTCCCACGTCCGTCGCTAGGCGCGCGGGCCCTGCCGCCGCCGGCTCCCACGTCCGTCGCTAGGCGCGCGGGCCCTGCCGCCGCCGGCTCCCGCGTCCAGCCGCCTTCGTCACTCGAGCACTGCTCCCGTGCATGGATTGGACGAGCAGAAGCGGGATTGGGGGAGGAGAGGAGCAGGTGGGGATTGGAGGAGGAGTAGAGGCCTGCGATTGGGGAGTGGTGGCCGATCTAGGGTTTTCACCCTGTGACCTCACGCGCATAGGAAGTGCACACGAACGAGAGCCCATGGCTGTCTCAAACTACCGGTCCCGCAAGTAGCTGGTCCCACTCGTCATGGACTATCTAAGAAAACCAACAGGTGAGGAAATTTTTGATGCATCCAACGGCTGTGGTGAAAAGTGGGACTAAGGTTTTACTGTGCAGGGTAGAACGGACGAACCAGATTCGTTTGCCCCTTTCAGATGGCCTGGTTGAGAGGGTAGTCTTGGAGCTTTTATAGGAGGAATGTTTCATATAAAATTGTAATTTGTTGGCATCGATACAAAAATGTATATTCACATCTAGCGATTACATATATGTTTCAACTACATAAGAATTTGCTTCCAAATTATTGGAAATCTGCTTCCAAAGAAATGGAAAATTGCTTTCATCAACCACACACTTCTACCATGATAGATCGCTTCGGAAGAAATGGATGTCTGCTTCCACCAAGTTCAATCCAACATGCCACAAACGATTCAGCAAGTACAAAATCAGATTGGGCTTCCTTCATGGTTGGAAAAGCGTGGACTGAAATGGAAGAATAGCTAAAACACGGTTAGGTGGCATGAACGTCCCAGCTTGAATAATTTTTGCACTTCAAAAGTTAATTACGCGACCCGTATGTGCCATCCATGATAATTACCGTGTGATCGCAGACATCATTTGGAGCACAAATGAAAAGTATAGGAAGTATTTAGTAGTGTTAAAAAAATCTCTTAAAAATTGTAAAAAACATACAAACTACGAAGCTCGTTGCGGTGCATCTTGCTTAGGAAGCATATATAGAAGATATAACAAGCATGATTACACATATGAAGCATGGGTGCAGTTTCAAATCAAGCGTAGGCATAAGAAGCACATACCGCACATATATGAAGCGCTAGATCTCTTTAGCAATCATTTTTTTCGACCACACGACCGACCACTTGAAAGATAATTGCAGCCTGCCGCACCTATTGGCTGTTGCTGATTGTTGGAACCTGCAGTAGCTGCTTCGGCCTGATTGTTGGAACGCGAGCAACTAAATATAGATAAAATCTTTGGCAAATTAGGAATAGGAGCCTCATTGTTGGAGCCTGCCGAACCTGCTGCCGCGGGTGCCGAGTTGAGCTGTCCCAGCAACGTTCCCCTTGGTGCGTGGTGATGTATTACCATCCGACGTCGCGGTGGAGAAGGCCGGCAGACACTCCGGTGGAAGAATCAGTGAGCGACGTGCCAACTATGATGGAGTCGCCATGAAACCAGGTGGAGGGCCTGCAGGTGGAGGTGTCATGGTGGGGAGAAAGCATTGCGACGAGGATGAACGGACGGTGTGATGACAGGGATTGATTCTGAGGAGGCCTTTTGGGGACGCGGGGCGGAATATCAGGAACTAACCAAAAAATTTGGGATTATGGCCCAGAAGACGCGTTCATTCATTTATTAACGGGAAAAAGGCCCAGCACCCAATCTCCGTCGTTCAATGGAAACAAGATAGACGATGTTGGATTAGTCCGATTATTTCCTTCCCATCGGACCCTGATATGTAGTGTTTACCGTAAGGGGCAGCGCTAGGGACCGGATGCTGATCCCTCGCTTCCCATCGGACCACTAGTCTAACGTTGGATTGGATCAACTGAGCATCGGATGAGACTAGAAACAATAGGAGCGCCCGGGTTGTTTGAATTAGCACTAACCGTGACTATTTCCGTAACAACTCCCACAAATCACGTGGGAATAATTGGCAATGTAAATGCTTTATGGCAGATTATATGGAAGCTAATTAATCCAAAGAAAATGGTGTGTTTTAAGGAAACTACTCAATCAACCAAATTTAGTTTTGAAGTCACGCCATTTCATTCCTTCCGAACAATGCTTCCTTAGGAACTAAATATTTCTTCCATGTAAATTGTTATCTTAGGAATTGCTTCAACGTGACAGATTTTTTTTTTTTTTGCTTATGGATTGTTTTTTTGAAACGAGGTGGATAATTTTTTAAACTTTTGCTTATGGAATGCTTTGTGTTCTCTGCCGCAAATTCACGCTTCAGTCTACCAACTATTTTGTTCTGATGGTGAACCACACTTACTTTGATTTATAATAGAAAATTTCTTATCTAGGAGAAACTTTTGTTTCTGAAATATTATAGTGTTATTTCCATCAACTAAAATTTCTTCTAGCCAAATACAAATTTCTTTCGTAAAAAAATCATTCTCCCGAGTACACAAATTTCAAATGAATTAGGGATATGCTTCAAAACAAATACAAATGAGCGCAATTTTGTTCCAGTATACCATGTGATTCTTCCATCAATTAGACAAATGTTTGATATAAAATTGGAATTTGTTGGCATCGATACAAAAATGTATATTCACATCTAGCGATTACATATATGTTTCAACTACATAAGAATTTGCTTCCAAATTATTGGAAATCTGCTTCCAAAGAAATGGAAAATTGCTTTCATCAACCACACACTTCTACCATGATAGACTCGCTTCGTAAGAAATGGATGTCTCGCTTCCACCAAGTTCAATCCAACATGCCACAAACGATTCAGCAGTACAAAATCAGATTGGGCTTCCTTCATGGTTGGAAAAGCGTGGACTGAAATGGAAGAATAGCTAAAACACGGTTAGGTGGCATGAACGTCCCAGCTTGAATAATTTTTGCACTTCAAAAGTTAATTACGCGACCCGTATGTGCCATCCATGATAATTACCGTGTGATCGCAGACATCATTTGGAGCACAAATGAAAAGTATAGGAAGTATTTAGTAGTGTTAAAAAAATCTCTTAAAAATTGTAAAAAACATACAAACTACGAAGCTCATTGCAGTGCATCTTGCTTAGGAAGCATATATAGAAGATATAACAAGCATGATTACACATATGAAGCATGGGTGCAGTTTCAAATCAAGCGTAGGCATAAGAAGCACATACTGCACATATATGAAGCGCTAGATCTCTTTAGCAATCATTTTTTTTCGACCACACGACTGACCACTTGAAAGATAATTGCAGCCTGCCGCACCTATTGGCTGTTGCTGATTGTTGGAACCTGCAGCAGCTGCTTCGGCCTGATTGTTGGAACGCGAGCAACTAAATATAGATAAAATCTTTGGCAAATTAGGAATAGGAGCCTCATTGTTGGAGCCTGCCGAACCGCTGCCGCGGGTGCCGAGTTGAGCTGTCCCAGCAACGTTCCCCTTGGTGCGTGGTGATGTATTACCATCCGACGTCGCGGTGGAGAAGGCCGGCAGACACTCCGGTGGAAGAATCAGTGAGCGACGTGCCAACTATGATGGAGTCGCCATGAAACCAGGTGGAGGGCCTGGAGGTGGAGGTGTCATGGTGGGGAGAAAGCATTGCGACGAGGATGAACGGACGGTGTGATGACAGGGATTGATTCTGAGGAGGCCTTTTGGGGACGCGGGGTGGAATATCAGGAACTAACCAAAAAATTTGGGATTATGGCCCAGAAGACGCGTTCATTCATTTATTAACGGGAAAAAGGCCCAGCACCCAATCTCCGTCGTTCAATGGAAACAAGATAGACGATGTTAGATTAGTCCGATTATTTCCTTCCCATCGGACCCTGATATGTAGTGTTTACCGTAAGGGGCAGCGCTAGGGACCGGATGCTGATCCCTGCTTCCCATCGGACCACTAGTCTAACGTTGGATTGGATCAATCTGGAGCATCGGATGAGACTAGAAACAATAGGAGCGCCTGGGTTGTTTGAATTAGCACTAACTGTGACTATTTCCGTAACAACTCCCACAAATCACGTGGGAATAATTGGCAATGTAAATGCTTTATGGCAGATTATATGGAAGCTAATTAATCCAGCAAAATGGTGTGTTTTAAGGAAACTACTCAATCAACCAAATTTAGTTTTGAAGTCACGCCATTTCATTCCTTCCGAACAATGCTTCCTTAGGAACTAAATATTTCTTCCATGTAAATTGTTATCTTAGGAATTGCTTCAACGTGACAGATTTTTTTTTTTGCTTATGGATTGTTTTTTTGAAACGAGGTGGATAATTTTTTAAACTTTTGCTTATGGAATGCTTTGTGTTCTCTGCCGCAAATTCACGCTTCAGTCTACCAACTATTTTGTTCTGATGGTGAACCACACTTACTTTGATTTATAATAGAAAATTTCTTATCTAGGAGAAACTTTTGTTTCTGAAATATTATAGTGTTATTTCCATCAACTAAAATTTCTTCTAGCCAAATACAAATTTCTTTCGTAAAAAAATCATTCTCCCGAGTACACAAATTTCAAATGAATTAGGGATATGCTTCAAAACAAATACAAATGAGCGCAATTTTGTTCCAAGTATACCATGTGATTCTTCCATCAATTAGATAAATGTTTGATATAAAATTGGAATTTGTTGGCATCGATACAAAAATGTATATTCACATCTAGCGATTACATATATGTTTCAACTACATAAGAATTTGCTTCCAAATTATTGGAAATCTGCTTCCAAAGAAATGGAAAATTGCTTTCATCAACCACACACTTCTACCATGATAGACTGCTTCAGAAGAAATGGATGTCTGCTTCCACCAAGTTCAATCCAACATGCCACAAACGATTCAGCAGTACAAAATCAGATTGGGCTTCCTTCATGGTTGGAAAAGCGTGGACTGAAATGGAAGAATAGCTAAAACACGGTTAGGTGGCATGAACGTCCCAGCTTGAATAATTTTTGCACTTCAAAAGTTAATTACGCGACCCGTATGTCCCATCCATGATAATTACCGTGTGATCGCATACATCATTTGGAGCACAAATGAAAAGTATAGGAAGTATTTAGTAGTGTTAAAAAAATCTCTTAAAAATTGTAAAAACATACAAACTACGAAGCTCGTTGCAGTGCATCTTGCTTAGGAAGCATATATAGAAGATATAACAAGCATGATTACACATATGAAGCATGGGTGCAGTTTCAAATCAAGCGTAGGCATAAGAAGCACATACTGCACATATATGAAGCGCTAGATCTCTTTAGCAATCATTTTTTTTCGACCACACGACTGACCACTTGAAAGATAATTGCAGCCTGCCGCACCTATTGGCTGTTGCTGATTGTTGGAACCTGCAGCTGCTGCTTCGACCTGATTGTTGGAACGCGAGCAACTAAATATAGATAAAATCTTTGGCAAATTAGGAACAGGAGCCTCATTGTTGGAGCCTGCCGAACCTGCTGCCGCTGGTGCCGAGTTGAGCTGTCCCAGCAACGTTCCCCTTGGTTCGTGGTGATGTATTACCATCCGACGTCGCGGTGGAGAAGGCCGGCAGACACTCCGGTGGAAGAATCAGTGAGCGACGTGCCAACTATGATGGAGTCGCCATGAAACCAGGTGGAGGGCCTGGAGGTGGAGGTGTCATGGTGGGGAGAAAGCATTGCGACGAGGATGAACGGACGGTGTGATGACATGGATTGATTCTGAGGAGGCCTTTTGGGGACGCGGGGCGGAATATCAGGAACTAACCAAAAATTTTGGGATTATGGGCCAGAAGACGCGTTCATTCATTTATTAACGGGAAAAAGTCCCAGCACCCAATCTCCGCCGTTCAATGGAAACAAGATAGACGATGTTGGATTAGTCCGATTATTTCCTTCCCATCGACCCTGATATGTAGTGTTTACCGTAAGGGGCAGCGCTAGGGACCGGATGCTGATCCCTGTTTCCCATCGGACCACTAGTCTAACGTTGGATTGGATCAATCTGGAGCATCGGATGAGACTAGAAACAATAGGAGCGCCTAGGTTGTTTGAATTAGCACTAACTGTGACTATTTCCATAACAACTCCCACAAATCACGTGGGAATAATTGGCAATGTAAATGTTTTATGGCAGATTATATGGAAGCTAATTAATCCAGCAAAATGGTGTGTTTTAAGGAAACTACTCAATCAACCAAATTTAGTTTTGAAGTCACGCCATTTCATTCCTTCCGAACAATGCTTCCTTAGGAACTAAATATTTCTTCCATGTAAATTGTTATCTTAGGAATTGCTTCAACGTGACAGAATTTTTTTTTTTTTGCTTATGGATTTTTTTTTTGAAACGAGGTGGATAATTTTTTAAACTTTTGCTTATGGAATGCTTTGTGTTCTCTGCCGCAAATTCACGCTTCAGTCTACCAACTATTTTGTTCTGATGGTGAACCACACTTACTTCGATTTATAATAGAAAATTTCTTATCTAGGAGAAACTTTTGTTTCTGAAATATTATAGTGTTATTTCCATCAACTAAAATTTCTTCTAGCCAAATACAAATTTCTTTCGTAAAAAATCATTCTCCCGAGTAAATAAATTTCAAATGAATTAGGGATATGCTTCAAAACAAATACAAATGAGCGCAATTTTGTTCAAGTATACCATGTGATTCTTCCATCAATTAGATAAATGTTTGATATAAAATTGGAATTTGTTGGCATCGATACAAAAATGTATATTCACATCTAGCGATTACATATATGTTTCAACTACATAAGAATTTGCTTCCAAATTATTGGAAATCTGCTTCCAAAGAAATGGAAAATTGCTTTCATCAACCACACACTTCTACCATGATAGACTGCTTCAGAAGAAATGGATGTCTGCTTCCACCAAGTTCAATCCAACATGCCACAAACGATTCAGCAGTACAAAATCAGATTGGGCTTCCTTCATGGTTGGAAAAGCGTGGACTGAAATGGAAGAATAGCTAAAACACGGTTAGGTGGCATGAACGTCCCAGCTTGAATAATTTTTGCACTTCAAAAGTTAATTACGCGACCCGTATGTGCCATCCATGATAATTACCGTGTGATCGCAGACATCATTTGGAGGACAAATGAAAAGTATAGGAAGTATTTAGTAGTGTTAAAAAATTCTCTTAAAAATTGTAAAAAACATACAAACTACGAAGCTCGTTGCAGTGCATCTTGCTTAGGAAGCATATATAGAAGATATAACAAGCATGATTACACATATGAAGCATGGGTGCAGTTCAATGGAAACAAGATAGACGATGTTGGATTAGTCCGATTATTTCCTTCCCATCGGACCCTGATATGTAGTGTTTACCGTAAGGGAATTACTAAGTCATATAGAGTTATAAAGTCCTTTTCACATTAGACAGCATGGCACACCATTAAACTACTAAGACTAGTCATAGTGGGAAGTAACATAGCATGTTACTACTCTATGTTACTACCTTCATAGTGGTTAGTAACATCGTAGTATCATATATGTCTTCATTAATTAGCTTATAGACTCATTGTATCTTGGGAAGTGTGATATTACAGTAACTAGCTATGTTACTTCATCCTCCTCTCTCCTCATTAACTCACTGCCACATAAGCAAATTTGCGGAGTTGGATATTTAGTTACTAGTGAAGTTACTCCCACTATGAGCAGTCTAACGATGCTATGGTAAAGCTTCTTTATGACTCTTGAAATCATGAAATCATCGAGTGATAAATACATCATCAAGTGATTATTGTAAAATCATCAATTGATTGAACCAATCACTATTTATCTTATTGCGCAATTTAGATGAGTTTGTAAACCAACGAAAATACCAAGAATTTCTCTGTTATAACCACTTTTGCAGCCGAACATTCAACATCTTTGCAAACTGGAAAAGGCAACGTGATTTCTCAAATGAAAAATATAAGCCTCAAGTCTCAAGTTGATCCTCAATACTGCACGATCGCCATTAGAGAAATGCACACTAACAATTTTGCAAGACGAGAAAGCTTCTCCCCATAGAACTTGGAGAAATAATTCTTGGGATCAAGACATGAGAAACAAGCAACTACGATTTGAGTCACCGAAGCAACGATCTATCTCAACAGCATATCTATAAACATAAGGCTCGAAATGAGCCCGAATTTGAATTAACGAAGCCATCAACCGGCTAGGAGTTACACCAGAAGTTACAACACACACGCGCCAAACGCACAAAGCAAACCACACAGAAGACAACACAGGTAACGTCGAGCCGAAGCGCCAGCTTGAACCATGAGGAGGGAGCCTTGTCTTCTGCGGCACCGGAGCAAACACGACCATGTCCACACCAACACAACCTCCACCGCACCAGGACTGCAACCCACGGAGAACTCAACGATGGGCCGGCCACCTAGTAGAGCTTGAGGAACCAAAGGAGGGGGGGGGGGTCTTGCGGCGACGCCTCCAAGAAGGTGAATGGCGCAAGAATGCGTCATCGTCGTCGGCAGAGACAAGGTCCTGCAAAGTTTACACCCAGACCCGAGAGCCACCACCCCTGAAGCTCGGGCTAGGTCCAGACCCAGAACACAGCATCTTCCCCTGGCTTTGGGATAAGCACACCGGCAAGAGCTACGACCAGACGCCGTCCTAGCAAAGCCCCCCAAGGCACTAGGAAGGACATCAGCTACCGCAGCAGACTGTGTAAAAGCAGCCAGGCCGACGCTGCGAGAGGAGCTGCGACACCAACGCGAGGTCACAGGGTGAACCACAAGACACTACTAGAGAAGCTTGCACAAAGTGAGGACCCTAAGAGGGCAGATTGGGGCGGAGGGACAGAGTCCATCACTTCGAACAGGAGAGACATCATCGGGACGCCTTCAACAAGGGAGCGACACCCACAGGTGTCGTCGTCACCGGCACAGGTCAACACCATGTGCAGCTTTCGCTGAGGTCCAAACCCGATCGAAATTCCGGTCGCCATCGCGAGGGCGTAGAGTAGACATCGCAGTAATCACTGCCGCACCCCCAACCATAGCCACACTATGAACTAGCCCCGACTAGGTTCATCCGCAGGGTGAAAGCACACGCTGGCTGGCAATGCCCGGCCAGACCCAGATCTAGAAGTCAACGACACTAAAACGGCGGCAACCAGCGGCCTCACCATCCCAGGCCGCTGATACGTCTCCGACGTATCGATAATTTCTTATGTTCCATGCCACATTATTGATGATATCTACATGTTTTATACACATTATATGTCGTATTTATGCATTTTCTGGCACTAACCTATTAACAAGATGCCGAAGAGCCGCTTGTCGTTTTCTGCTGTTTTTGGTTTCGTAAATCCTAGTAAGGAAATATTCTCGGAATTGGACGAAATCAATGCCCAGTGGGCCTATTTTTGCACAAAGCTTCCGAAGACCGAAGAGGAAAGGAAGTGGGGCCACGAGGCACCGCCA
>NC_061508.1:362880066-362906882 GCF_022539505.1 Lolium rigidum | reverse complement strand
TTGAGGCATAGTGGCCTGTCCCGTCCGCCGGAGGGGGTCAGCGGCATGGCGAGGAGATGTCTCTGTCGCCATCATGTCCCGTAGCCGGCACGGACCGTCGTAGGCGATGATGGCTCGTCCGCCGCGTGGCACCGTGTTGCTCTGCGGTGCCCCGCGCTTTACGGAAAGGGAGGTCGGCGTGGACCTTGAACCCGGACCACCTACCCGGTTCCTTCTCATGCAAGACTCGCCAGCCTCGAGTCGGTCCGAGGTATAGACCCCGGCCGGATATGGCTTGTAGAAGCCGGCCCAGCCACGCGCAGATGGCCGTAGCCAGGCCGACTAGGACTTAGAGCCAGCCGGCTTCCGAAGCAGCCGGCCACGGCTCCAGCCGGCTGCTCCTCAGCCGGCCTTTGCCGCGAGCCGGCCAACTTCTAGCCGGCTGCTCCGCGTCCATTGCCCTACCCGGGGTCTTCCCCCCGACAATCCTTGTTATCGTTTACCTACTCGAGGGCGAGTAGGAACTAAGCTTGGGGATGCTTGATACGTCTCCAACGTATCTATAATTTCTGATGTTCCATGCTAGTTTTATGACAATACCTACATGTTTTGCTCACACTTTATAATGATATCATGCATTTTCCGGAACTAACCTATTAACAAGATGCCGAAGTGCCGGTTCACGTTTTCTCGCTGTTTTTGGTTCCGAGAAGGCATGTTCGGGCAATATTATCGGAATTCGACGAAACAAAGGCCAAACATCATATTTCACCGAGACAGACCAGGACACCGAAAGAGAGCCGGAGGGGAGGCCCAGGGCTCCCAGACCATAGGCTGGCGCAGCCTGGAGGGGGGGGCGCGCCGCCCTATGGGGTGGGCCCCCCAGGCACCTCCTTGCGACGCCTCTTCGCCTATAAAATCCGTCGTGACCTAAAAACCCGATACCGATTGACGAAACTCCAGAAAGACTCCAGAGACGCCGCCGCCATCGCGAAACTCCATTTCGGGGGACATAAGTCTCTGTTCCGGCACGCCGCCTGGACGGGGAATTGCCCCCGGAGTCATCTCCATCGACACCACCGCCATCTTCATCGCCGTTGTTGTCTCCCATGATGAGGAGGGATTAGTTCTCCCCCGAGGCTGAGGGCTCTACCGGTTGCTATGTGGTTCATCTCTCTCTCCCATGGTGTGATCTTTATGTGATCATGAGCTTTGTATCACTATTAATCTATGTGCTACTCTAGTGATGTTATTAAAATAGTCTATTCCTCCTCCATGATGTAATGTTGACAGTGTGTGCATCATGTAGTACTTGGCGTAGGTTATGATTGTAATCTCTTGTAGATTATGAAGTTAACTATTACTATGATAGTATCGATGTGATCTATTCCCCCTTTCATAGCTATTGTTGACACTGTGTATGCTATGTTAGTACTCGGTCTAAATTGCAATGGTCTATTTATGCACTCTAGAGGTTACTTAAATATGAACTCCGAATGTTGTGGAGCTTGTTTACTCCGGCTTGAGGGAGCTCTTGTAGCCCTACACAATGAATGGTGTTTGTTATCCAACAAGAGAGTGTGAGAAAGTAGCACAAGTGAAGAGAAGTTATTTATTTATGTGATCATTGTTGAGAGTGTCCACTAGTGAAAGTATGATCCTAGGCCTTGTTTCTAAGCATTGAAACACCGTTTCCAACAAGTTCCGTTACATGTTTACTTGCTGCCATATTTATTTCAGATTGTTATTACCACTCATATTCATCCATATCACTTGCATCTTACTATCTCTTCGCCGAACTAGTGCACCTATACATCTGACAAGTGTATTAGGTGTGTTGGGGACACAAGAGACTTCTTGTATCGTAATTGCAGGGTTGCTTGAGAGGGATATCTTTGACCTCTACCTCCCTGAGTTCGATAAACCTTGAGTGATTCACGTAAGGGAAACTTGTTGCTGTTCTACAAACCTCTGCTCTTGGAGGCCCAACACTGTCTACAGGAATAGAAGCGTGCGTAGACATCATGGAGCGAAACGCGAGCTTATGTGCATTATACTTGCGCAGACTAGGCCAACATGCACAACCAAATATGCAAAGAAAAGAGTAGTCTAGCTGAACCTTGAAAAGGCGATGAATGGGCATGTCCTTTTGTAAGACATGAGTAGGCATGCGATTAATGAGATAGCATGCAGTGAGAAAAGCCTCATCCCAAAAACGCAATGGGAGAGATGAATGAGCTAATAGTGCGAGACCTGTTTCCACTAGGTGACGATGCTTGCGCTCGGCCAACCCGTTTTGCTGTGAGGTATGGGGACACGAGACGCGGTGAGAGATGTCGGTGTGCTGAAAATAGCGATGCAGCTTATGGTACTCACCACCCCAATCCGAATGGATGGCTTTGATCTTAGTGTCAAGGAGACGCTCTACATGCGCCTGGAAGGCACAGAAAACCTGCTCAACATCAGACTTGTGCTTGAGGAGATAAATCAAACAGAAACGTGAGTAGTTATCGACAAAGCTAACATAATACTTATACCCTCATGAGGATGCAATGGCAGGACCCCAAACATCGGAATGAATTAACTCAAGAGGCATAGTAGAAACACGATGAGAATAATTATAAGGCAATTGTCGACTTTTAGCACGTTGACAAGCATCACAAATAGAAGTCTGATTATTGGAAGAACACACTAGATCATTTTGACTAACAATAGTTTGAACGAGATTATTGGTGGGATGACCGAGACGCCGGAGGAAGCCTGGCGTCGTGGTGCGGGCGAAGTTCGACTAATCGCAAATTGGGTAGAGGCCACCGTGACTTCTACCGTGAAGAAGAATTTTGTTCGTGGCCTTGTCCTTAACAAGGAAAAATAATTCATGAAATTCAACGAACACATTATTATCACAAAAAAGACAATAAACAGAAAGAATATGTTTGCTAATGTGTGGAACATGAAGGATACCACGCAAGTGCAAAGATGAACCGGCTAGCTTTGAGTGACCAATATGGGAAATAGACAAACCTGCTCCGTTGGCCACCTGCACTTGATCCTTCCCGCCATAGCGCTCATGAATTTGGAGGCGATTGAGATCACTGGTTAGATGATCAGTGGCCCCCCGTGTCCATATTCCAGTGAGGCGGATCACTGGAAGAGGTCAAAGAAGAATTCCCGGCGCGGTGGTCGGTGTCGTAGCGCTTGCGGCAGTCCGCCGCCTCATGCCCCCAGTTTTTACAAATCTGACACTGGGGGCGCCAGCACCTGTTGCGGCCGTTGCCGCCTCCTCTATTGCGGCCATTGCCGCCACCATTGCCACCGCCATTACGGCGATAGTCCTGGCCTTTGTCGCCATAACCTTGGCCACCCTGAGCGCCATAGCCGGGGCCTCCCTGCCCGGAGTTAAACTGCTTGCCATGCGCCGGCGGTGCGGAACCACCACCTGCAGGATGGCTACCACGGCGGTATTGTTGTTGTAGCCCGGCCGTGAGACGGCGTTAGCGGAGGACGTCCAGTCCCCGTATTGCTCTTGCTGCTTCTGAAGGGCCTCAAAGTTGAGGACATTGTTGTAGAACACGGCGAGGGTAACTGGTACCGTCGAGACATTAATCGAGGCGGCGATGGGGTTGAACGCCTTGCCAAGCCTGGTCAGCATGTAGTCGATGATCTCGTCATCGCGAAGCGGGGAGCCTGCGGAGGCCATAGCATCCACCATCCCGTTGACCTTATGCATATATTCAGCAGCGGGCTTGTCCTCCTTCCTCGGCGCCTGGATCTGGCGCCGGAGGTGCCAAACACCGGCGCTGTTCTGCGTGCCAAACATGGCATGCACGACAACCCATGCGGCTGCAACCGTGGTGCAGCCTATCAGCTGGGCTGCGATGTCCTCATTCATCGATCCAAGGAGGAGACCGAGAACCTTCTGATCGAGCATCCACCAGTGTTTGTAATCAGGGTTGCTCACAGAGCGGGCGGCGTCGCCGGTGCCCCGTGTAACCATCGTCGGCGGTGTCGGAGTAGAGCCATCGAGGAAGCCATGCAGGCGTGCGCATGTGAAGTTGGGGAGGGTGAGAGCCCTCCACAGCATGAAATTCTTCCCGTCCAGACGGACAGCGATCGGAGAGACGACGGGCGCGGACGCGGTGGGAGCGGGCGGCGCGATCACGGGACCAGCGATGGTGGTGAGCGACAGGGCGGAAGAGGTCGCAGGAGTCGATGACATCGCGTCGGCGGCGGCGTGGAGACGCGGCGTGTAACACCCCAACTTTTGCAACCTTGATTAGTTGTCCTCATTTCAAAAATTAGGGGGAACAAAAACTTTTTCTTAAGACTAGATAGATGTATTGCCTTGATCTGTTTGTTATGATGAATTGCTTTGATCTGTTGGTAGATGAATTGTCTTGATCTGCTTGTTGAGTTTTGTCGTGAGCTAACTCAAAGAACAACACCCCTAGTGGTAAATCGAACAACTCACCTAATAAAACACATGTGTGGCTTAGGAAAAATTATTTTCCTTCTTACTACACCAACCTCTCTACTTATGGCAGCATGAGTGTGCCCTCTTGAAGTTCCTCTTGGTGTTCTAAATCTAGCTCAAATCGTCCTTGAATCAAAACTGGGGATCATCTGCTCCTTATCATATCTTTCCCTTGCCATCTAAAGCAATGTACTTGGTCCAAAACCTACCATTTCGTGGGCACTTCTCAACCATGTCCTTGCCTTGAACCAAATCCCTTTATACTCTTTTATCCTTGTCTATTTTGAGACCAAGTCGACATTCTGTTTTTGGTAGGCTTAAGATATTCAAACTTTGGCGAGTTGATCTCTAAGCACCCACAACTATTATTGGTAACCTCGGTGCATGGATCTCCTCTATGCATCACCATCTGCAACTTCCACATCTTGCATGTCCCATTCTACTCTTGCAACTCTTATACTCCATTGATCTTGTACCCTATCCAAAGTTTAACCTCAAGATCACTTCCTGCATTTTTGCCTCTTATTTTAATCCAAGTTTAATCTTCACAAAACCAAGAGTGGGAATGATGGGTACATTTTGTAGCCACCATCTATCCTTGAGAACACTCCTCCCTAAATTAGTTTTCTTTCTCAAAAAACCCTAATGATTTTCCTTCTTTAGTTCTGATCACAAAACTACTTCTAGTTTTATTAATTCTTTTCAAGATATTTCTTCAAAGAAAACAAGGAACTGAAATGGGTTTTGCTTTTCATCCCATTCCTACCAAGTACTGATTTCTAAAACATTACTTTCTATTTTGCTTTCTTTATAACAAAAAGCTTGTTCATGGTACCTTACCATTTCTTATTTTCCTCTTGCTATTTTGCATTTGAGAAAAAGTCTACTTTACTTGAGAAAGTAAGTATAATATTTTGAACTCCTATGTTCCAACTAGTTTTCTCTCAATCTTTTCAAATTCCATTCCACTTGGGTTCATTTCCCAATTGCCTCTAGACAATTGAGGTGTGCCATATACCTTTCAATTGAACCCTTTTTCAAATGACAACTTTTGCACATCTTATGCACATCTCTGATCTACCACATTGTATCCCCTCATCCTCCAATTGTTGATCAAATGGATGATCATTTGATATTTTCAAATCACTCCCAATTGACCTTTTTTTTTGAAGAGCAACTTATATTTCATCATACCTATCTCACTCCTCTATTCTTTTCCATCACCACCTTGACCTCATGAATTGATGATTTATGTCAATATATTCATCCTTGTGATTATATGGATACTTCACTCACCATCTCTCTTAACCTTGCTCTACCGTTGCCTAAACCACTATCACCACCATCATCTCTTGGCCCAATTGATAATTTGATCAAGTGCTTTATTCCTCAACATTGGCACCAATGTTTATTATCGTCCCTCTCTCTCTTTTCATTCTTACTTCACTGAAAACAACACCACCCCATCTACCTTGGCATGCTCATGCATTGTTGCATGTGGTCAATCTCAATCTTTTAATTTTAAATTCAAATTAAAACTTTTATTCATCAACTATACCTTGGGAACTATCTTCATCATAAGTTGTTCACAACCAAAGAGGTGGAGATTATTCTCATGGCACATGTTACCCTCATACTCCTTTCTATCTATATGTATCTACTCCTATTTTAATCATCATCAAAGTCACTCATTGACATTATTTCCTCAACATCATGTCTTGACCTATACACATGGATGTTGTGCATCTCTCTCTCATTGTTCATTTTTGTTTGGCAAGATTGTAGCCGGCCATTTTGGGTATGTATTCAAATTTGAGCCAGCACTACCTCCTATTTTACTTCTTATACAAGCCATGCCTCCCACCTAACCCAATCAATAAATGGGCAGCCACCCACCTTAGCCAATTGATGTCTACGGGAGCTTCTATTCTTGTAGACAGGGTTGGGCCTCCAAGAGCAGAGGTTTGTAGAACAGCAGCAAGTTTCCCTTAAGTGGATTACCCAAGGTTTATCGATCTCAGGGAGGAAGAGGTCAAAGATATCCCTCTCATGCAACCCTGCAACCACAAAGCAAGAAGTCTCTTGTGTCCCCAACACACCTAATAGGTGCACTAGTTCGGCGAAGAGATAGTGAAATACAGGTGGTATGATTAAGTAGTAGCAACGGCACCGAAAAGTGCTTTGCCCAGGACGATGAACAAGCAAGTAGTAACGCAAGCAAGTAGTAACGCAAAGAAAACAAGTAAACAAGCAGCCGATAGCGTATTTAGGAACAAGGCCTAGGGATTACACTTTCACTAGTGGACACTCTCAACATTGATCACATAACAGAATAGATAAATGCATACTCTACACTCTTGTTGGATGATGAACACATTGCGTAGGATTACACGAACCCTCAATGCCGGAGTTAACAAGCTCCACAATAATGCTCATGTTTTAGTAACCTTTAGTGTAAGATAGATCAACACGACTAAACCAAGTACTAGCATAGCATGCACACTCGTCACCTTCATGCATATGTAGGAGGAATAGATCACATCAATATTATCATAGCAATAGTTAACTTCGCAATCTACAAGAGATCATGATCATAGCATAAACCAAGTACTAACACGGTGCACACACTCGTCACCTTTACACACGTGCAGGAGGAATAAACTACTTTAATAACAAATCACTAGAGTAGCACATAGATAAATTGTGATACAAAACATGTTGCAATCATAAAGATATATAAATAAGCACCTCACTATGCCATTCAACATTGAGTAAGTATTCTGTGAAATATGGCCTAAGAGACCCACACGGTGCACACACTCGTCACCTTTACACACGTGGGACAAGGAGTCTCCGGAGATCACATAAGTAAAACTCACTTGACTAGCATAATGACATCTAGATTACAAGCATCATCATATGAATCTCAATCATGTAAGGCAGCTCATGAGATTATTGTATTGAAGCACATAGGAGAGAGATGAACCACATAGCTACCTGTACAGCCCCGAGCCTCGATGGAGAACTACTCCCTCCTCATGGGAGCAGCAGCGGTGATGAAGATGGCGGTGGAGATGGCAGCGGTGTCGATGGAGAAGCCTTCCGGGGGCACTTCCCCGCTCCGGCAGGGTGCCGAACAGAGACTCCGTCCCCCGGATCTTGGCTTCGCGATGGCGGCGGCTCCGGAAGGTTTTCGTGGTTTTCGTCGAACGCCCCGAGGTTTTTAGGTCAGGGGCTTTATATAGGCGGAGAGGCGGCGCAGAGGGCTTCCGGGGGCCCACACCCTAGGGCGGCGCGCCCCCCCTTGGCCGCGCCGGGTGTGGTGTGGTGGCCCCTGCCCCCTTCTCCGGCGTTCTCGTGTGTTCCGGATGCTTCCGGTAAAATAGGAACTCGGGCGTTGATTTCGTCCGATTCCGAGAATATTTCGTTACTAGGATTTCTGAAACCAAAAACAGCAGTAAAACGTGAACCGGCACTTCGGCATCTTGTTAATAGGTTAGTTCCAGAAAATGCACGAATATGACATAAAGTGTGCATAAAACATGTAGATAACATCAATAATGTCGCATGGAACACAAGAAATTATCGATACGTTGGAGACGTATCAGCATCCCCAAGCTTAGTTCTGCTCGTCCCGAGCATGTAAAACGATAACAAAGATAATTTCTGGAGTGACATGCCATCATAAACTTGATCATATTGTAAACATATGTAATGGATGCAGCGATCAAAACAATGGTAATGACATGAGTAAACAACTGAATCATAAAGCAAAGACTTTTCATGAATAGTACTTTCAAGACAAGCATCAATAAGTCTTGCATAAGAGTTAACTCATAAAGCAATAATTCAAAGTAGAGGCATTGAAGCAACACAAAGGAAGATTAAGTTTCAGCGGTTGCTTTCAACTTATAACATGTATATCTCAATGATAGTTTGTCAATGCAAAGCAATATAACAAGTGCAATATGCAAGTATGTAAGAATCAATGCACCTTCACACAAGTGTTTGCTTCTTGAGGTGGAGAGAAATAGGTGAACCGACTCAACAATAAAAGTAAAAGAATGGTCCTTCAAAGAGGAAAGCATCGATTGCTATATTTGTGCTAGAGCTTTTATTTTGAAAACATGGAACAATTTTGTCAACGGTAGTAATAAAGCATATGTATCATGTAAATTATATCTTACAAGTTGCAAGCCTCATGCATAGTGTACTAATAGTGCCCGCACCTTGTCCTAATTAGCTTGGGTTAACACTGATCATCATTGCATAACATATGTTTCAACCAAGTGTCACAATGGGGTACCTCTATGCCGCCTCGTACAAGGGTCTAAGGAGAAAGTTCGCATTGGATTTCTCGCTTTTGATCATTCTTCAACTTAGACACCCATACCGGGACAACATAGACAACGTGATAATGGACTCCTCTTTTAATGCTTAAGCATTCAACAACGTATAATATTCTCATAAGAGATTGAGGTTTTATGTCCAAACCGAAACTTCCACCATGATTCATGGCTTTAGTTAGCGGCCCAATGTTCTTCTCTAACAGTATGCATACTCAAACCATTTGATGTGAAAACCGCCCTTACTTCGTACAAGACAAACATGCATAGCAACTCACATGATATTCAACAAAGAGTTGATGGCGTCCCCAGAAACATGGTTATCGCACAACAAGCAACTTAATAAGAGATAAAATGCATAAGTACATATTCAATACCACAATAGTTTTTAAGCTATTTGTCCCATGAGCTATATATTGTAAAGGCGAATGATGGAATTTTAAAGGTAGCACTCAAGCAATTTACTTTGGAATGGCGGAAAAATACCATGTAGTAGGTAGGTATGGTGGACACAAATGGCATAGTGGTTGGCTCAAGGATTTTGGATGCATGAGAAGTATTCCCTCTCGATACAAGGTTTAGGCTAGCAAGGTTATTTGAAACAAACACAAGGATGAACGGTACAGCAAAACTCACATAAAAGACATATTGTAAACATTATAAGACTCTACACCGTCTTCCTTGTTGTTCAAACTCAATACTAGAAATTATCTAGACTTTAGAGAGACCAATTATGCAAACCAAATTTTAGCAAGCTCTGTGTATTTCTTCATTAATAGATGCAAAGCATATGATGCAAGAGCTTAAACATGAGCACAACAATTGCCAAGTATCACATTATCCAAGACATTATAGCAATTTACTACATGTATCATTTTCCGATTCCAACCATATAACAAATTAACGAAGAAGAAACTTCGCCATGAATACTATGAGCTAAGAACACATGTGTTCATACAAACCAGCGGAGCGTGTCTCTCTCCCACACAAGCATGATGAACTTATTCAAACATAAACAAAAACAAAACGAAGACGCTCCAAGTAAAGTACATAAGATGTGACGGTATAAAAATATAGTTTCAGGGGAGGAACCCGATAATGTTGTCGATGAAGAAGGGGATGCCTTGGGCATCCCCAAGCTTAGACGCTTGAGTCTTCTTAAAATATGCAGGGGTGAACCACCGGGGCATCCCCAAGCTTAGAGCTTTCACTCTTCTTGATCATAGTATATCATCCTCCTCTCTTGACCCTTGAAAACTTCTTCCACACCAAACTTTAAGCAAACTCATTAGAGGGTTAGTGCATAATCAAAAACTCACATGTTCAGAGGTGACACAATCATTCTTAACACTTCTGGACATTGCTCAAAGCTACTGGAAGGTAATGGAACAAAGAAATCCACCCAACACAGCGAAAGAAGCAATGCGAAATAAAAGGCAGAATCTGTCAAAAACAGAACAGTCCGTAAATACGAATTTTAAAATGGCACCAGACTTGCTCAAATGGAAAAACTCAAAACTAATGAAAGTTGCGTACATATCTGAGGATCACTCACGTAAATTGGCATAATTTTCTGAGTTACCTACAGATAATTAGACCCAGATTCGTGACAGACAGCAATGCTGTTTCTCGCGCAGCAATCCAAATCTAGCATCAACTTTACCATAGAGACTTTACTTGGCACAACAAAACACAAAACTAAGATAAGGAGAGGTTGCTACAGTAGTAAACAACTTCCAAGACACAAATATAAAACAAAGTACTGTAGCAAAATAACACATGGGTTATCTCCCAAGAAGTTCTTTCTTTATAGCCGTTAAGATGGGCTCAGCAGTTTTAATGATGCACTCGCAAGAAATAGTATTTGAAGCAAAAGAGAGCATCAAGAGGCAAATTCAAAACAAATTTAAGTCTAACATGCTTCCTATGCATAGGAATCTTGTAAATAAACAAGTTCATGAAGAGCAAAGTAACAAGCATAGGAAGATAAAACAAGTGTAGCTTCAAAAATTTCAGCACATAGAGAGGTGTTTTAGTAACATGAAAATTTCTACAACCATATTTTCCTCTCTCATAATAACTTTCAGTAGCATCATGAGCAAACTCAACAATATAACTATCACATAAAGCATTCTTATCATGAGTCTCATGCATAAAATTATTACTCTCCACGTAAGCATAATCAATTTTATTAGTTGTAGTGGGAGCAAATTTAACAAAGTAGCTATCATTATTATTCTCATCAAGTGTAGGAGGCATAGTATAATCACAACAAAATTTACTCTCCATAGTAGGTTGTGCCAAAAGACCACTATCATTATCATCATAAATAGGAGGCAAAGTATCATCACAGAAATTTTTTTCCTCAATGCTTGGGGGACTAAAAATATCATGAAAACCAGCTTCCCCAAGCTTAGCATTTTCCATATCATTATCAACAATGGTGTTCAAAACGTTCATACTAATATTACTACCAGCATGCAAATAAGATTTCATAGGTTTTTTAATTTTCGCATCAAACAATCCATGTTTTAAATCAGGAAATAGAATAAGAAGCTCATTGTTGTCCATTATGCCAAACTAGTGTAAACAAGAAACAAAAAGATGCAATTGCAGGATCTAAAGGAAATAGCTTTGAGCACACACACACAACGGCGCCAGAAAAATACTTTACCTGAGACCGTAGTATGAGAGCCTTTTACCTTTCCTCCCCAGCAACGGCGCCGTAAAAGTGCTTGATGTCTACGGGAGCTTCTATTCTTGTAGACAGTGTTGGGCCTCCAAGAGCAGAGGTTTGTAGAACGAGCAGCAAGTTTCCCTTAAGTGGATTACCCAAGGTTTATCGATCTCAGGGAGGAAGAGGTCAAAGATATCCCTCTCATGCAACCCTGCAACCACAAAGCAAGAAGTCTCTTGTGTCCCCAACACACCTAATAGGTGCACTAGTTCGGCGAAGAGATAGTGAAATACAGGTGGTATGATTAAGTAGTAGCAACGGCACCAGAAAAGTGCTTTGCCCAGGACAGTAAACAAGCAGTAGTAACGCAGAGCAGTAGTAACGCGATAGAAACAAGTAAACAAGCAGCGATAGCGTATTTAGGAACAAGGCCTAGGGATTACACTTTCACTAGTGGACACTCTCAACATTGATCACATAACAGAATAGATAAATGCATACTCTACACTCTTGTTGGATGATGAACACATTGCGTAGGATTACACGAACCCTCAATGCCGGAGTTAACAAGCTCCACAATAATGCTCATGTTTTAGTAACCTTTAGTGTAAGATAGATCAACACGACTAAACCAAGTACTAGCATAGCATGCACACTGTCACCTTCATGCATATGTAGGAGGAATAGATCACATCAATATTATCATAGCAATAGTTAACTTCGCAATCTACAAGAGATCATGATCATAGCATAAACCAAGTACTAACACGGTGCACACACTGTCACCTTTACACACGTGCAGGAGGAATAAACTACTTTAATAACAAATCACTAGAGTAGCACATAGATAAATTGTGATACAAAACATGTTGCAATCATAAAGAGATATAAATAAGCACCTCACTATGCCATTCAACATTGAGTAAGTATTCTCGTGAAATATGGCCTAAGAGACCCACACGGTGCACACACTCGTCACCTTTACACACGTGGGACAAGGAGTCTCCGGAGATCACATAAGTAAAACTCACTTGACTAGCATAATGACATCTAGATTACAAGCATCATCATATGAATCTCAATCATGTAAGGCAGCTCATGAGATTATTGTATTGAAGCACATAGGAGAGAGATGAACCACATAGCTACCGGTACAGCCCCGAGCCTCGATGGAGAACTACTCCCTCCTCATGGGAGCAGCAGCCGGTGATGAAGATGGCGGTGGAGATGGCAGCGGTGTCGATGGAGAAGCCTTCCGGGGGCACTCTCCCCGCTCCGGCAGGGTGCCGGAACGAGACTCCTGTCCCCGGATCTTGGCTTCGCGATGGCGGCGGCTCTGGAAGGTTTTCGTGGTTTTCGTCGAACGCCCCGAGGTTTTTAGGTCAGGGGCTTTATATAGGCGGAGAGGCGGCGCAGGAGGGCTTCTGGGGGGCCCACACCCTAGGGCGGCGCGCCCCCCCCCCTTGGTCGCGCCGGGGTGTGGTTGCCCTGCCCCCTTCTCTAGCGGTTCTCGTGTGTTCTAGATGCTTCCGGGTAAAATAGGAACCTGGGCGTTGATTTCGTCCGATTCCGAGAATATTTCGTTACTAGGATTTCTGAAACCAAAAACAGCAGAAAACAGGAACTGGCACTTCGGCATCTTGTTAATAGGTTAGTTCCAGAAAATGCACGAATATGACATAAAGTGTGCATAAAACATGTAGATAACATCAATAATGTGGCATGGAACACAAGAAATTATCGATACGTTGGAGACGTATCACCAATCAAAGAAGGAGGCAGCCACCCCTCTCCCTCTATAAATTGGCCCTTGGCCGGCCACTCCTCCCATTTGCTTCATTTCTTTTCACTCTCCACTCCCTCACACTCTCCTCCTCCACTTCCCCACGAGCTGCTGCTCCTCCTAAGCTCCATGGCCGGCCATGGCCATGGAAACCACTCCAAGATGAAGCTCCCTCCTCCCTCAAGCTCCCCCTCACCATGAGAGCATCCCTCTCACTCTCTTCTCCCCTAACCCTTGATGAATCCAGCCCTCTTTCTCCTTTTCCCTCTCTGCAGGTGCATGTTGGTCCAAGCATGGAGAAGCTTCACCTATCCTCAGATCTGAAGTGTTTGACCAAAGTTCATCCAAATCCTTGCAGTAATTTCTTCCATCTTGCTGTTTCAGATTCTGGTACGAACTTGTAAAATCCACCAAAACTCGTGTACAGCTCCAAATCGGTGATTCAAAGTTCCACTGTTAACTAATGAAAAGATCTACAACTTGGCATTGGTTTCATCCTCAAATTCGTAACAGATTTTCCTTAGTAAATAAAGTCCCGAAAACATGCAGATTCACTGTTTGTTAGATTTTATTTGTTTTACAAAATATTTTTGAGCAAACTCAACTGTGGGTGAAATACCTCTCCAGTAGCTTCATTTTTCCGTTGGTCTCACCTCAAATGACCACCTAAAACTAAAATGATTCACAGATCAAGTTCTGGTCAGATCTGACTTTGTCGAACTAACCCGGGAGCTTGGAAACGAATTTATGAGTGAAACCAATTGCATTAGAACCGTGTTGTCAAAACCTTTCAGATGCAGCTGACCTCATATTTTTAGGATTTTTCTATGATTTTTGGCATACAGATCTTGTTTTCTGTACAGTCAGATTTAAGCAAAGCCCTAAAATTGTAGGTTCAACCTTTTTGAGTGAATCCAATTGGGTTAGTCTTGTATTAGTACTAGGAAGCATGGCACGGCGGCACGCCGTGCCCGTCAGGTTATCATGTGTAGATTAATAAAATCGACATATCACCTTCGAAGGTACCATAGTAAAACTACGACTGGAAAAATATGTCAGAGAATAAAGAAAAGGGAAAAAAATAAATTACTGCTAGAGAATTACTATAAGAGAAATACAAACTGTAAAGGAGGTACCTTGTGGTAACTACCGATTGGACATTACAGGCGGGAAGCTATCTCAAAAAGTTACCGTCGAAGAGTAAAAGGAGAAAAACAAAAAATGTTCGAAGAAATACTGTTGTAGAATTTCTCATCATCGAGGAGATACCGTGGGGTAACTACCAGTAGAAAGTTACGGGCGGAAAGTTATCTCTAGAAGTTAACGGCACAAAATAAAAGGAGAGACATGTAAAAAAAAAGATGTTTTCAAACAAAGGGCGACGCGGTAGCCGCTGATTGGTAGAAAATGATGGCTCTCTAATGCCCACCCAGTGGAGCTTTGTGAGTTAGATATCTATATATATTCACACCGGTACATAGTATATATGTATACACCGGTTACACCATATATTATGCCCGATGTGTATTTTTCGGCGTGTAGTAACACGTGAAGTTTACAGCCTGGCGGGAAATTATACACCCTTGAAGAGTGAGAGTATGGAAACCGCGTAGAGAAACTACGGCTAGAAAGTTGTGTCAGAGACATACTGTCTAACGGAAAATTTACGGTTGATATCCGACATCAAACTACGGCCATAAAATTGCGCAATCTCAAAGACTTGTGGTAGGGTAACTACCACTTGAAATTTAGGTCCCGGAAATTTTTGCCAGAAAATGACCATCGAGTAATTAAAAAGAGTTGGAAAAAAATACTATCGTAGATGTACGCTAATTGCCGTCGGAAACTTACGGCCGAAAATGTGTTTTGAATCCAGTTGTGTTAAATATTACGGCCGAAAAGTTATGCCAGAAGATTTCTTTCAAGTAATTTTAAAAAAGAGCTAAAAATATGCCATCTATAAATTATGGCCATAAAGGTATGTCCAGAATTCCCACCAAGAAGTTTTAAAAGAAGGAGCCTAAAAACGCCATTGCAGATATGTAGGTAACTTTTTGTTTGAGAGGTATACATAGGTAGCTACAGCCAGCAAATTTCTGATGGAAAATTGTTGTGTCTAAAACTATGATTCAAAACTCTCAAAAGAGGAAAAAAAGAAAATAAAAATATATTGTAGCATATGCCACGTGTTAGAGATTGATTGGAAGGAAGTGGGTATCTACAGTGCATGAAAGTGGAGCACTCTCCTTCAAGCAAAAGGGTTCAACTTTAATATATAGTATATATTGGCCATCTACGAAAAATACTGTTAGTATCTGTTCATGCATATTGGTTACTGATATTAACATGTGTGTGCTACATGAGTTGTGGACCAAAACTTTCTGGTTTATTTAAAACCCTTGACCGATTCTTTTTATTAGAACTTGGCAACCTTTGTTTTATACTTGCAAAATAAAACCTCTGAAACTTAACATTAGTTATATTGTTTCACTTGAGTTTTCAAATGGTGTGGTACCTTGCTTGCTTCCTATTTTTGTATAGTGTTAAGTGAGCTAATTAAGTTAGGAAAACTGTTTTCTACTTTTCCAAAAATGTTTGAAAATTTATTGTGAATGTTTTTGATGCCCAACTAATGCACTTGTCCTCTTGATGATGTTATCTACCAGGGGATAATTGTTTTATACCATGGTGTTAACCGAGAAGGGCAATTTCTAAGTTGTGATGCACTCATACCTTTACTAGGTAAGTAAAATGGGTTTTCTTCTAGTTGCCTTGTAGTATCTATAAGTCCTTAATATGTTAGCTTTAGTAGAGTGGTTAGCTATTGTTTGTTGATTGTTGAATGTTGTTTTGTTGGTACAAGGTGTTGATTGTGTTCCTTTTATATTTTTCCGGCGATAGATGCGAACAATTCGGAGAAGAAGAAGAAGTGGTTCGGACGAGGATTTTATATATATTGTTGGAATTTTTATTTGATGGAGTTGAAGAAGTCCAGGGACAAATAAGTCAAGGCAAGCCATCTCTTGATCTCTGAATGTTGAATCACATATTGTGGTTACTTGTTGCTATGCTTGTCTCTTGTTTTATCTTGTGTTGTTTCTACTTATATTGATGGAACATGCTCACCGTTAACATGTTTAGTCTCTTTGGCACCTCACCGACAACCCCTTTAGTGACATTGTGGTTGTCATCTTCATAATCTCGGTGTACTCTCTAAGTGTGATGGGTATGCCCCCTTACCTTCAGTGTGTCGACCTCTTGACACCCTTTATGCACCCCTTAGTGGTATGATGGTTAGTATGATGCCCTTGTTGCATCTTCTACCTTGATGATGCTATACATACTTACTCCCAAGTATGTTGAACCTCTTGATGATGCTATGCATACTTATTCCCAAGTATGTTGAACCCCTTGTTGAGTTACATTCTTACCTTAAGTATGTGACACTTCTTGCCAATTCACTCCTACACCCCTTGTTAGTGTAGTAGTAACAACATCATGATCTTGGTGTACTCTCATTTTGAGATGAGTATGCCTACCTACCTTAGGTATGTCAAATATCGTTGATCACCCTCACTTCTATTAGTGTTGGTTGGTTAACACCACAAATCTGAAAGTATTTTCCTTCTTATGTTGACAAATTACATGCTTACCCTAAGCATGTATGCCCCCTTGACCACCTATATTATCATCTTCTTAGTGGCATGATGATTAACATCATGACCCGTTTTGTATCATCCTACTTATGTTGTCCCTATGCATACTTACTCTAAGTATGTATGATCCCCTTGACACCTTCATTATCATCTCCTTAGTGGTATGATGGCTAGCATCGTGCCATCGTTATATCTTAGCTCTTACATAAAACCTTAGGTTGGGAAACCCCGATGTTTTATGTTTTCGAAAAACTTTGAAAACTTTGGGAAGATGTTGTCTTGCCCAAGTGTTGTTCAAGAGAAAGGTATTGATGTTTCGGAAAGTGGTGTCGTCGTGGTGAACAGACAGATGCCATGGGATAGCTTAAGTTGGGGCCGAATGTGCGCTAGAGGATTTGGTGAGGGTTTTGGTATGGATGAAGAGGTTTCCGGATGGATTCCTCAAGAACTTGGCCTTGGCCAGAGGTAGAAGAAGATGAACACGAGAGCTACTTCCTCCTCAGATCTTTCTACTCATTGATCAAAAGAGGTTACAGGTTTTTGGACCCAGCATAACCCTTCGTACGTACATGCCCGCGATGGGGTGTGCCCCCTCTCCTTATATAGGGGAGAGGGTGGCTTACAGGGGAAGAAACCCTAAGAAACCCTAATGGGATCTTTGACTAGACAAACTACTTTACAAAGCTTCTTTAGCTACCGGTGTCACCGGTATCTCTTTAATCAGGGAGGCTGACGTCCTCCGGTACCTTTACGTCATCATCCGCTTTAGCTCCGCAGCTTCGATTAAAGCTGAAGTGCTTCGCTCATCTTTGTCCTCTAGCTCTTGAGAGAATCTTTGACCAGTCTTGCCGACGTGCTACAGTGTAGCCTGTACCGGTAATCCGGTACCTTCTTAGCCCATTCCGGTATACCCCTCCTGGGATACCGGTATAGATTCACTCAGCCAAAAGCTCAGTTCCATAGTCCGGAATAATATTAAACCGGTATCTTGATGGCTCAAACCATCCGGTTTGGCATGCCTTTGGCATACCGGGGTTCATCCCCCCAACAGGAGGTATGATTGGTTGTGGACAAATAAAGGAAGTGTGGGTAAAATGTTTTCAAAGGAGCACTGCGTATAAGTGTTCGCCAGCCCAAATTTTATCGCGCAACCACGCTACCCCAACGTGGGCACGGGGCTTAGCCTTAGTTTGTTGAAGCTGGCATGAGACACCTTCACAACTCTCTAGGAGGGTCACGATGACCTCTGACGCCGGGTTGCGCTCTGGAGGAGGCAATACACGGTATTAACTTATGGCCGGACGATTACTGAGGGTCTTTGATGCGTGCAGTCGACACGTCCGTTGGGAACCCCAAGAGGAAGGTGTGATGCGTACAGTAGCAAGTTTTCCCTCAGAAAGAAACCAAGTTTTATCGAACCAGGAGGAGCCAAGAAGCACGTCGAAGGTTGATGGCGGCGGGATGTAGTGCGGCGCAACACCAGGGATTCCGACGCCAACGTGGAACCTGCACAACACAACCAAAGTACTTTGCCCCAACGAAACGAGTGAGGTTGTCAATCTCACCGGCTTGCCTGTAACAAAGGATTAGATGTATAGTGTGGATGATGATTGTTTGCAGAAAACAGTAGAAACAAGTATTGCGATAGATTGTATTCGATGTAAAAGAATGGACCGGGGTCCACAGTTCACTAGAGGTGTCTCTCCCATAAGATAAATAGCATGTTGGGCGAACAAATTACAGTTGGGCAATTGAAAAATAGAGAGGGCATGACCATGCACATACATGATATGATGAGTATTGTGAGATTTAATTGGGCATTACGACAAAGTACATAGACCTCTATCCAGCATGCATCTATGCCTAAAAAGTCCACCTTCGAGTTATCATCCGAACCCCTTCCAGTATTAAGTTGCAAACAACGAGACAATTGCATTAAGTATGGTGTGTAATGTAATCAATAACTACATTCTCGGACATAGCATCAATGTTTTATCCCTAGTGGCAACAACACATCCACAACCTTAGAACTTTCTCATCACTTGTCCCAGCATTTAATGGAGGCATGAACCCACTATCGAGCATAAATACTCCCTCTTGGAGTTAAGAGTAAAAACTTGGTCTGAGCCTCTACTAATAACGGAGAGCATGCAAGATCATAAACAACACATAGGTATTAGATTGATAATCAACAAAACATAGTATTCTCTATCCATCGGATCCCAACAAACACAACATATAGCATTACAGATAGATGATCTTGATCATGTTAGGCAGCTCACAAGATCCGACAATGAAGCACATAAGGAGAAGACGACCATCTAGCTACTGCTATGGACCCATAGTCCAGGGGTGAACTACTCACTCATCACTCCGGAGGCGACCATGGCGGTGAAGAGACCTCCGGGAGATGATTCCCCTCTCCGGCAGGGTGCCGGAGGCGATCTCCTGAATCCCCGAGATGGGATTGGCGGCGGCGGCGTCTCCGTAAGGTTTTCCGTATCGTGGCTCTCGGTACTGGGGGTTTCGCGACGAAGGCAATATGTAGGCGGAAGGGCGGGTAAAGGGCGTCACGAGGGGCCCACACACCGGGCCGCGCGGCCGGGGCCCGGGCCGCGCCGCCTCGTTGTGTCGCCACCTCGTGGCCCCACTTCGTAAGTCCTCCGGTCTTCCGGAAGCTTCGTGCAAAAATAGGACCCCGGGCGTTGATTTCGTCCAATTCCGAGAATATTTCCTTACTAGGATTTCGAAACCAAAAACAGCAGAAAACAACAGAATCGGCTCTTCGGCATCTCGTTAATAGGTTAGTGCCGGAAAATGCATAAATATGACATAAAGTATGCATAAAACATGTAGATATCATCAATAATGTGGCATGGAACATAAGAAATTATCGATACGTCGGAGACGTATCAGCATCCCCAAGCTTAGTTCTTGCTCGTCCCGAGCAGGTAAACGATAACAAAGATAATTTCTGGAGTGACATGCCATCATAACCTTGAATGCAGCGATCAAAACAATGGTAATGACATGAGTAAACAAATGAATCATAAAGCAAAGACTTTTCATGAATAGTACTTTCAAGACAAGCATCAATAAGTCTTGCATAAGAGTTAACTCATAAAGCAATAAATCAAAGTGAAGGTATTGAAGCAACACAAAGGAAGATTAAGTTTCAGCGGTTGCTTTCAACTTATAACATGTATATCTCATGGATATTGTCAATGTAAAGTAATATAACAAGTGCAATATGCAAGTATGTAGGAATCAATGCACAGTTCGCACAAGTGTTTGCTTCTTGAGGTGGAGAGAGATAGGTGAACTGACTCAACATAAAAGTAAAAGAAAGGCCCTTCGCGAGGGAAGCATTGATTGCTATATTTGTGCTAGAGCTTTGGTTTTGAAAGCAAGAAACAATTTTGTCAACGGTAGTAATAAAGCATATGTGTTATGTAAATTATATCTTACAAGTTGCAAGCCTCATGTATAGTATACTAATAGTGCCCGCACCTTGTCCTAATTAGCTTGGATTACCGGGATTGTCATCGCAATACACATGTTTTAACCAAGTGTCACAAAGGGGTACCTCTATGCCGCTCGTACAAAGGTCTAAGGAGAAAGCTCGCATTGGATTTCTCGCTTTTGATTATTCTCAACTTAGACATCCATACCGGGACAACATAGACAACAGATAATGGACTCCTCTTTAATGCATAAGCATGTAGCAATAATTAATGTTCTCATATGAGATTGAGGATATTTGTCCAAAACTGAAACTTCCACCATGATTCATGGCTTTAGTTAGCGGCCCAATGTTCTTCTCTAACATTATGCATGCTCTAACCATTCAACTAGTGGTAAATCGCCCTTACTTCACACAAGACGGACATGCATAGCAACTCACATGATATTCAACAAAAAGTAGTTGACGGCGTCCCCAGGAACATGGTTATCGCACAACAAGCAACTTAATAAGAGATAAAGCGCATAAGTACATATTCAATACCACAATAGTTTTTAAGCTATTTCTCCCATGAGCTATATATTGCAAAGGTAAAGAATGGAAATTTTAAAGGTAGCACTCAAGCAATTTACTTTGGAATGGCGGAGAAATACCATGTAGTAGGTAGGTATGGTGGACACAAATGGCATAGTGGTTGGCTCAAGGATTTTGGATGCATGAGAAGTATTCCCTCTCGATACAAGGTTTAGGCTAGCAAGGTTATTTGAAACAAACACAAGGATGAACCGGTGCAGCAAAACTCACATAAAAGACATATTGTAAACATTATAAGACTCTACACCGTCTTCCTTGTTGTTCAAACTCAATACTAGAAATTATCTAGACTTTAGAGAGACCAATTATGCAAACCAAATTTTAGCAAGCTCTATGTATTTCTTCATTAATAGGTGCAAAGTATATGATGCAAGAGCTTAAACATGAGCACAACAATTGCCAAGTATCAAATTATTTAAGACATTTTAGAATTACTACATGTAGCATTTCCCGATTCCAACCATATAACAATTTAACGAAGAAGATTCAACCTTCGCCATGAATACTATGAGTAAAGCCTAAGGACATATTTTTCCATATGGAACAGCGGAGCGTGTCTCTCTCCCACACAATGAATGCTAGGATCCATTTTATCCAAACAAAAACAAAAACAAACCGACGCTCCAAGCAAAGCACATAAGATGTGATGGAATAAAAATATAGTTTCAGGGGAGGAACCTGATAATGTTGTCGATGAAGAAGGGGATGCCTTGGGAATCCCCAAGCTTAGACGCTTGAGTCTTCTTAAAATATGCAGGGGTGAACCACCGGGGCATCCCCAAGCTTAGAGCGTTCACTCTCCTTGATCATATTGTATCATCCTCCTCTCTTGATCCTTGAAAACTTCCTCCACACCAAACTCAAAACAACTCATTAGAGGGTTAGTGCACAATCAAAATTTACATGTTCAGAGGTGACATAATCATTCTTAACACTTCGTACATTGCACAAAGCTACTGAAAGTCAATGGAATAGAAAAATCCATCAAGCATAGCAAAACAGGCAATGCGAAATAAAAGGCAGAATCTGTCAAAACAGAACAGTTCGTAAAGACGAATTTTATTGAGGCACCAGACTTGCTCAGATGAAAATTCTCAAATTAAATCAAAGTTGCGTACATATCTTAGTATCACTCACGTAAATTGGCATAATTTTCTGAGTTACCTACAGAGAATTAGGCCCAGATTCGTGACAGAAAAGAAATCTGTTTCTGCGCAGTAATCCAAATCTAGTATGAACCTTACTATCAAAGACTTTACTTGGCACAACAATGCACAAAACTAAGATAAGGAGAGGTTGCTACAGTAGTAACAACTTCCAAGACTCAAATATAAAATAAAAGTACCGTAGTAAAAACATGGGTTGTCTCCCATAAGCGCTTTTCTTTAACGCCTTTCAGCTAGGCGCAGAAAGTGTATATCAAGTGTTATCAAGAGACGAAATATCAACATCATAATTTGTTCTAATAATAGAATCAAAAGGTAACTTCATTCTCTTTCTAGGGAAGTGTTCCATACCTTTCTTGAGAGGAAATTGATATTTAATATTACCTTCCTTCATATCAATGATAGCTCCAACAGTTCGAAGAAAAGGTCTTCCCAATATAATGGGACAAGATGCATTGCATTCAATATCCAAGACAACAAAATCAACGGGGACAAGGTTATTTTTAACGGTAATGCGAACATCATCAACTCTCCCCAAAGGTTTCTTTGTAGAATGATCAGCAAGATTAACATCCAAATAACAATTTTTCAATGGTGGCAAGTCAAGCATATTATAGATTTTCTTAGGCATAACGGAAATACTTGCACCAAGATCACATAAAGCATTACAATCAAAGTCATTGACCTTCATCTTAATGATGGGCTCCCAACCATACTCTAGCTTCCTAGGAATAGAAGCTTCACGTTCTAGTTTCTCTTTTCTAGCTTTTATGAGAGCATTTGTAATATGTTTTGTGAAAGCCAAGTTTATAGCACTAGCATTAGGACTCTTAGCAAGTTTTTGTAAGAACTTTATAACTTCAGAGATGTGGCAATCATCAAAATCCAAACCATTATAATCTAAAGCAATGGGATCATCATCCCCAATGTTGGAAAAAAATTCAGCAGTTTTATCACAGGCAGTTTCAGCAGTTTTAGCAGTTTCTGGCAGTTTTGCAGGCTTTGCATTAGAAGTGGAAACATTGCCAACACCAATCCTTTTACCATTATTAGTAGGAGATGCAGCAACATGTGGAGCATTAGCATTGCTAGTGGTGGTAATAGTCCAAACTTTAGCTATATTATCTTCTTTAGCATTTTCTTCTTTCTCCCACCTAGCACGCAATTCGGCCATCAATCTTATATTCTCATTAATTCTAACTTGGATGGAATTTGCTGTAGTAACAATTTTATTATTATGATTTTCATTAGGCATAACTTTCGATTTCAAAAGATCAACATCAGCAACAAGACTATCGCCTTTAGAAGCAAGTATATCACTTTTATTGAGCTTTTCCTCAACAGATTTGTTAAAAGCAGTTTGTGTACTAATAATTTCTTTAAGCATGGCTTCAAGACCAGGGGGTACACTCCTATTATTGTTGTAAGAATTACCATAACCGTTACCATTATTATAAGGATATGGCCTATAGTTATTACTAGAATTGTTCCGATAAGCATTGTTGTTGAAATTATTATTTTTAATGAAGTTTATATCAACATGTTCTTCTTGAGCAACCAATGAAGCTAACGGAACATTATTAGGATCAACATTAGTCCTATCATTCACAAGCATAGACATAATAGCATCAATCTTATCACTCAAGGAGGAGGTTTCTTCAACGAGAATTTACCTTCTTACCTTGTGGAGCTCTTTCCGTGTGCCATTCAGAGTAATTAATCATCATATTATCAAGAAGCTTTGTTGCTTCACCAAGAGTTATGGACATAAAGGTACCTCCAGCAGCTGAATCCAATAGGTTCCGCAAAGAAAAGTTCAGTCCTGCATAAAAGGTTTGCATGATCATCCAAGTAGTCAGTCCATGGGTTGGGCAATTTTTAACCAAAGATTTCATTCTTTCCCAAGCTTGTGCAACATGCTCATTATCCAATTGTTTAAAATTCATTATGCTACTCCTCAAAGATATAATTTTAGCAGGGGGATAATATCTACCAATAAAAGCATCCTTGCGTTTAGTCCATGAATCAATACTATTCTTAGGCAGAGATAGCAACCAATCTTTAGCTCTTCCTCTTAATGAGAAAGGAAACAATTTTAATTTTATAATGTCACCATCTACATCTTTATACTTTTGCATTTCACACAATTCAACAAAATTATTGAGATGGGCAGCAGGCATCATCGGAACTAACACCGTGAAAATTGCTCTCGCATAACAAGATTCGATAAAGCGGGTTTAATTTCAAAGAATTCTGCTGTAGTAGCAGGTGGAGCAATAGGTGTGCATAGGAAATCATTATTATTTGTGGTTGTGAAGTCACACAACTTAGTATTTTCAGGAGTACCCATTTTAGCAGTAGTAAATAAAGCAAACTAGATAAAATAAATGCAAGTAACTAAATTTTTTGTGTTTTTGATATAGAGAACAAGACAGTAAATAAGGTAAAGCTAGCAACTAATTTTTTTGTGTTTTGATATAATGCAGCAAACAACAAAGTAAATAAAATAAAGCAAGACAAAAACAAAGTAAAGAGATTGGATTGTGGAGACTCCCCTTGCAGCGTGTCTTGATCTCCCCGGCAACGGCGCCGTGAAAAAGAGCTTGATGCGTGCGATCGACACGTCCGTTGGGAACCCCAAGAGGAAGGTGTGATGCGTACGGTAGCAAGTTTTCCCTCGGAAAGAAACCAAGGTTTATCGAACCGGGAGGAGCCAAGAAGCACGTCGAAGGTTGATGGCGGCGGGATGTAGTGCGGCGCTACACCGGGGATTCCGGCGCCAACGTGGAACCTGCACAACACAACCAAAGTACTTTGCCCCAACGAAACAGTGAGGTTGTCAATCTCACCGGCTTGCTGTAACAAAGGATTAGATGTATAGTGTGGATGATGATTGTTTGCTAGAAAACAATAAAACAAGTATTGCAGTAGATTGTATTCGATGTAAAAGAATGGACCGGGGTCCACAGTTCACTAGAGGTGTCTTTCCCATAAGATAAATAGCATGTTGGGTGAACAAATTACAGTTGGGCAATTGACAAATAGAGAGGGCATGACCATGCACATACATGATATGATGAATATTGTGAGATTTAATTGGGCATTACGACAAAGTACATAGACCGCTATCCAGCATGCATCTATGCCTAAAAAGTCCACCTTCGAGTTATCATCCGAACCCCTTCCAGTATTAAGTTGCAAACAACGAGACAATTGCATTAAGTATGGTGCGTAATGTAATCAATAACTACATCCTCGGACATAGCATCAATGTTTTATCCCTAGTGGCAACGAGCACATCCACAACCTTAGAACTTTCCGTCACTCGTCCCGATTTAATGGAGGCATGAACCCACTATCGAGCATAAATACTCCCTCTTGGAGTTAAGAGTAAAAACTTGGCCGAGCCTCTACTAATAACGGAGAGCATGCAAGATCATAAACAACACATAGGTAATAGATTGATAATCAACATAACATAGTATTCTCTATCCATCGGATCCCAACAAACACAACATATAGCATTACAGATAGATGATCTTGATCATGTTAGGCAGCTCACAAGATCCGACAATGAAGCACATAAGGAGAAGACGACCATCTAGCTACCGCTATGGACCCATAGTCCAGGGATGAACTACTCACTCATCACTCCGGAGGCGACCATGGCGGTGAAGAGACCTCCGGGAGATGATTCCCCTCTCCGGCAGGGTGCCGGAGGCGATCTCCTGAATCCCACGAGATGGGATTGGCGGCGGCGGCGTCTCTGTAAGGTTTTCCGTATCGTGGCTCTCGGTACTGGGGGTTTCGCGACGTAGACTATATGTAGGCGGAAGGGCAGGTAAAGGGGCGTCACGAGGGGCCCACACACCAGGGCCGCGCGGCCAGGGCCCGGGCCGCGCCGCCCTGTTGTGTCGCCACCTCGTGGCCCCACTTCGTAAGTCCTCCGGTCTTCTGGAAGCTTCGTGCAAAAATAGGACCCTGGGCGTTGATTTCGTCCAATTCCGAGAATATTTCTATACTAGGATTTCCGAAACCAAAAACAACAGAAAACAACAACTGGCTCTTCGGCATCTCGTTAATAGGTTAGTGCCGGAAAATGCATAAATATGACATAAAGTATGCATAAAACATGTAGATATCATCAATAATGTGGCATGGAACATAAGAAATTATCGATACGTCGGAGACGTATCGGTCTTCGTCGTGGCGCCGGAGATACGCTCAAAAAGGAGGTATGCTTGCCGGGGTGCCGGGAAGGGTTAAGCCCGCGAGGAAGGACTCATGTCAGTGGAGATAAGCGAAAGGTTATGTTCGGGTATCCGTTGTGGCATACGTTGTTATGCGGGGATGATGCCCACACGATAGGTATCCGGATAGTTGTGGGGAAAGTGTGCAAACTCTGCAGAGTTAAATCTATTCGAATAGCCGCATCCGCGGTCATGGACGGGTTGCAAAGGCCAACCTTAACCTGGGCTAGTTTTGTTTTAGAAAAGCTTTACAAAGAAAAAGAGAAAGTTGTTTTCGGAGTACCGGAAGGGTACGGGAAAGTCGATGACCATGTGAAGATGGTCGGAAAGGAAATAAAAAGGGTTACCCCCATCCTAGTGTTTCTTGTAGAGGAACTCTTTTGAAGTATCTTCTTCAATAAAGATATAGAGATGTGATGTCTACGGGA